>NC_136496.1:69397298-69404798 GCF_053919585.1 Euprymna scolopes
GCTTTCCAACACTCTGGAAAACCCCATCAGTATGCCCTGTATTTAAGAATTCAGGTGAAAAGTCATCTTCCTCTCAGTACAGACCAATAAGTCTCCTGTGTGTCATGAGTAAGTTGTTGAAATCTATATTAAATAAAGAAGTAGTCAACCACCTCAACAGAAACAACCTTCTTAGTGACATGCAATATGGTTTCCGCTCTGCAAGATCTACAGCAGATGTGCCAACGGTTATATCACATAGGATTAGTGAATCTCTTGACAAAAGTTTCCTTTCCAGGGCAATTGCTCTTGACATATCGAAAGCCTTCGATAAGGTATGGCATAAGGGCCTACTTCACAAGATTTCCGGCTACGGTATTACTGGAAATGTTTTCTCAATTATTAAATCATTTCTCTCCGATAGGTTCATAAGAGTAGTGGTTGATGGGCAGAAATCAGAGGCCCACAGTATTAATGCTGGAGTGTCCCAGGGGTTCATCCTGGGCCCAACTCTCTTCCTGATCTACATTAATGATCTCTCAAAACACATACTTAAATCATTCGTTGACATCTATGCTGATGACACGACCATCTATGGCAACACATCAAAGGCCGTAAATGACAAAGTCCTCTCTCTAATTCTCTCTCCTCTGATCTTGAGCACATGGTACAATGGAGGAAGAGGTGGCTAGTCACTTTTAATGCATCCAAAACCAAGCTTCTATCTTTACATCATCAACGCTCTGAAATTTTACATAAAGGGTATTCAGAGATAGGGCAAGCTTTTTAATCGGTTTAGGTCGAAAATGTTTAGTTACCAATATATAAATGCATGTATGTATGTATGTTTGCATGTGTGCCTAAACCTTTCGACAAAGGCGACGGATTTTTACAAGATCAGTATCGTTTTGAAGTTCGACCTTTCAGACGACAAATATCGAAAAATTGGCTAAAAGCATTAATATCTTCACCTTCTACTGGGCACTTTTCTACGGGGGGGGGGGTTCGCGGATATTTTTTAAAGTCATCCTCTCCTTTCTATTGTCTAGCCTTAATTAAAACCTAAAGCGTTTAATCGTCCGGATTTGCATTTTGAGGGTGCTGGCAAGGATCCTGTCGTCATAAATTGGATCGGTAGAGAACATGAGTTGTATAGTGGCGCATCTCTGCTCTCACTTGTTGAACATTATGCAACTTTCAGGTAGGTTAGAAGGCTACTATCACTCTTTGGATTTGTACACAACTGGCCAACTAGTAGATGGTCTGCAACAAGAAAAAGCAAACTAGTTTTCATTAAAAGGAAATGGAATCATCTTTTCTTTTCTAAGGCGACAATTTTTTCGTCCCACCTCGCGGTATATATAAAAAATAGAATTCAATTACAAATGAATCGTACAGAATATTAATTTATCCATAATAATAAAATACATATGCAAACAAAGTATCGCAATTTGAGTGTTTTAAATGTTTTTGGGTCAATATATATATATATATATATATATATATATATATATATATATATATATATATACTCAATGTGTTTTGGGATAAATATAGTTCTCGTAAATGGAAGAAAAAAAAAATTCGCTCTCATTCATTTAGATTATAGAAAAGAAAACCTTACTGATGATTTTTAAAATACGGAAAGTACTTATAATTTATCAAGATGAGAGCAGGTTGATTCTTTTTTTTTTTTTTTCCTCTGGCAAATGTAATAGTTGTTATTATGATCGTCATAATCATGCCCACCACCACTACTATCATAAACGCAATCGTTTTAGCATAACAATTTTCTTCGCGCCTACTAACTAATTATACATACAGAGTCACAAGTAACCTGACAGGCAAAGCATAGTGATAGAAAAACGCGCAGAATGCGACGCCATTACTAGTAATTTTTCCGGTTTGTATTTTCTGTTAATACTAGTCGAAGATAATTTGAAGATCGCTGATGCTGTGAAACGGCAATAAAGTTTTCAGCTAAGAATAATCTCAAACAAACACGGCAATTAAATTGAAACCGTTAATGTGTTCACATCAATTGCCTTGGCCAACAATAACGTTGTATCAAGTGATGGACCAAGAAGAGTAGTCTCTTCAGTGGACCGATACGAAAGTATCAACCACCCGATCACTTCTGACGCATACTGTAACCAGAGTTCAAAATAATTGCGAAGGTTTCTTTTTTACCTTCTCATCTCGCGGGATTACTGTCACTTAGTGTATTGATCCAAGAGATCATGTTGGCTATTCATCCAAACGTAATATTTGCAATGTTCGTTCAAAGCACTTAGGCTCAGATGCTGACAGCGAACAGAATTTACAACAAAAAAATCTCACTCATTTAATTGATGCATCAACTTTTTTATATTGACAAACAGAAATAATCAACTGGAAAGAATATTAAATGAGATACGTCTAGCAAATTGCGCGGTTAGCAATGAAAATGCTTTTCCAGACTTAATTGTGACAGACCAAGAAAATGCTGTTTTAGACTTGATTGTAACAAACCAAAATAATGCTGTTAAAAACTTAATTGTGACAGACCAAAAAAATGCTACTTTAGACTTAATTGTGACAATCCAAAACATGCTATTTATAACTTAATTGTAATTATATAACACACACACACACACACACACACACACACACACACACACACACACACACACACACACACACACACACACACACACACACACACACACACACACACACACACACACATATATATATTGGCAACAATTGATATCCGAGCAGCCCTAATAATATTAATATCAACGAAAATAAAATACTATTTCAGACTTAACTGTAACAGATGAATAAAATACTATTTCAGACTCCATTGTGACAGAACAAGAAAGTGCTATTTACCACGTAATGATAACAGGCGTAAAAATATGCTATTTAAGACGTAATTATAACAGACGAAAAAATACTATTTCAAACTTAATTGTAACAGACGAAAGAAATGTTATTTCAAACATAAGTATTACAGACGATAAAATGCTATTTCAGACTTAATTATGACAAACGAAAAAAAATGATATTGTAACAGACGAAAAAAAAAAACTATTTCAAACGTAATTATATCAGACGAAAATATTACTATTTCAGAGGTAATAATAACAGACGAATAAAATGCTATCTCAAACTTAATTGCGATAGACCAAGAAAATGCTATTTCCGACGTAATTGTAACAGACGAAAAAAAATCTATTTTAGGCTTAATTGTGATAGACAAAGAAATATTTTTCAGACGTAATTATAACGAACGAAAAAAAGAATACTATTTCAGACTTCATTGTGATAGACGAACAAAATGCTATTTCAGACGAAATTATAATAGATGAAGAAAATACTATTCAAAATTAATTGTGATAGACGAAGAAAATGCTATTTCAGACGTAATCATAACAGACGGAAAATTACTATTTCAGACTTAATTGTAACAGACGAAGGAAATGTTATTTCAGACCTAAAAATAACGGAGGAAAAAATACTATTTCATATTTAATTGTTACAGACGAAAAAAATATTATTTCAGACCTAAGAAAAAATCTATTTCAGACGTAATTATAACAGACAAAAAAATAATGCTATTTCAAACTTAATTGTGACAGACGAAGAAAAATGCTATTTTAGACGTAATATTAACAGACAGAAAGAATATTACTTCAGACTTAATTTTGATAAATGAAGAAAATTCTATTTTACACATAATTATAACAAATGATAAAAGATACTATTTCAGATTATAATTATTACAGACAAAATTGATATTTCACACGTAATTATAACGTACAAAAATACTATTTTAGACGTAATTATAAGAGACAAAAATTGTGCTATTTAAGACTTAATAGTGACAGACGGAGAAAATAAAATTTTAGACTTAATAATAACAGACGAAGAAAATGCTATTTCAGGCATAATTATAACAGACAGAAAAAATGCGATTTCACACTTAATTGCGACAGACAAATTAATTACTATTTCAGACGTAATTATTACAGACGTAAAAAATGCTATTTCAGACTTCATTGTGATAGACCAAGAAAATACTATTTCAGACGTAATGTTAACAGACAAAAAAAAAATACTATTTCCGGTTTTATTGTAACAGACATAATTATAACGGATGAAAAAAAAAATGCTATTTGAGACTTCATTATGGCAAACGTAGAAAACTGATGTTTTAACAGATTAAAAATGCTATTTCAGACTTCATTGTGACAGACCAAGAAAATGCTATTTCAGACGTAATTATGACAGACGAAGAAAATGCGATTTCAGACTTAATTGTGGACAGACCAAGAAAATGCTGTTTTAGACTTAATTGTGACCGATCAAAAATGGCTATTTTAGATTTAATTGTGATAGACCAAGAAAATGCTATTTCAAACTTAATTGATACAGGAAAATGCTGTTTTAGACTTAATTGTGACAGATCTAGAAAATGTTCTTTAAGACTTTACTGTAAAAATTGACAAAAATGCAGTTTCAAACTTAAGTATGGCAGATTTGTACAGCTGTATTGTAAATTAAATCTGACATATTTAGAAAATGCTAATTATAACAAGCTTAACGAATCACCAAAAAATGCTATTCAAATTAAAGCCTGACATTCACATCAACTGACTGAACATCGTATTTTAGATACTTTGACGCCCATTCAATCTGTGCGCTTAGTGCACGAAATTCTATTTTTTTTTATTTAACAAACATGACAAATGACACACATAATCGATGAATCAATTCGTCACATATGGAACTGAAATGAATCAATCATTTTAATATCGAAGGTTATGATTAACTCATCAGGAGTGCTTTTAAATTTGGGACCAATAAGCTTTCTAAAGGTTTCAGTACACTTTTCACTTTTCCAGTGAGATCTGGTTGGTGCTCTCTCTCTCTTTAGTCTTTTCATTTCCCTTGATCTTTCACAATCATCTCGCATGGTTTTAGCCACACACACACACTTATATGCATATAGATTTTTCTAGTCTAGCCGCAGTAAAAAACTGCGATACAGCAAAACAGTAAATCGCCATATATATATATATATATATATATATATATATATATTATATATATATTATATATATATATACATATATATATCTTCTATACTCCTATAAATTCGTTTTTCTTTTGTGTGTATTGATATTCATATTAAAAACCCTCTTTTCTATTTATTTAAAAAGAAAATACAATTTTCTTATATATGGATTGTGGGATTTCATTCACTAGCAATTTGCATGTTCTTTTAAACATTCATTTTAATTAATTTCCTATTAATTTTTTCGGTTTTCTTATGGGATGATCATCTTTAGTTAACTATTACGTGTAATTATATTCACGTAGATATTCTACATGATTTATACTTGCATAATATTTGCGTAAAAAGCTTACAGTAAACACAAAAGTGTTTCCATATATACTTATGTATACGTATATATTTTTGTTTAATCCATCAATCTATCTATACTCCTATAAAATCGTTTTTTTTTGTGTGTATCGATATTCATATTAAAAACCCTCTTTTCTATTTATTTAAAAAGAAAATACAATTTTCTTATATATGGCTTGTGGAATTGAATTCAATAGCAAAAGATCTAGCTAATTGGCATATTCTTTTAAACATTCATTTTAATTAATTCCCTATTAGTTGCTTCGGTTTTTTAATGGGATAATCATCTTTAGTTAATTATTACGTGTAATTATATTCATGCAGATATTCTACATGATTTATACTTGCATAATATTTGCGAAAAAAGTTTATAGTAAACACAAAATTGTTTCCATATATATTTATGTATACGTATATATTTTTGTTAAAAAAATTTGTCTGTCTATCTATCTATCTATCTATCTATCTATCTATCTATCTATCTATAAAAGTGAACGTGTCTGTGTATCTGTCTGTCTGTGTATCTGTCTGCGTGTCTGTGTGTGTAAATTTCCCTACGCAATAACTCTGTCAATTTTTAGTCTACAGACTCGAAATTTGATATACAGGTTACTGACATTTGGGAAAATCGATGTGATCGCATTTCGGCCAGAAATTTATCGATTAAAAGGTCAAAGTTCAACGATTTAACCTTTGACAACTCTACCAAACTCCTCCGACAATTTTGGGTCAAACACTTGAAATTTTAGATATAGGTTCCTTGGACATGGATCTAACTTAATAACTGTATTTGAGCCCAAAACAATAAATTTTAAGGGGTAATAATGGGGGTCAAAGTTAAAAAAATTTACCGTTTTTATTTGCTCAGGATACACCTCACACCCGGGCAACGCCGAATACCCATTCTAGTCTATCTATAAAAGTGAACGTGTATGTGTGTGTGTCTGGGTGTGTGTCTGTATGTCTATGTGTGTACATTAGCCTACGCAATAACTCTGTCAATTTTAAGTCTACAGACTCAAAATTTGATATACAGGGTACTGAGATTTGGGAAAATCTGTGTAATTCGTTTCCGCCCAGAAATTTGTCTGTTAAGGGGGTCAACGTTTAACGATCTGTCCTTTGACAACTCTACCAAACTCCTCTGACAATTTTGGGTCAAACACTTGAAAGTTTAGATATAGGTTCCTTGGACAGGGATCTAACTTAATAACTGTATTTGAGCCCCAAACAATAAATGTTAAGGAGTCAAAATAGGAGTCAAAATTTTTTAAAAAATTGTCCTCTGTGGTCTACCAAACTTCTCAGACACTTTCTGGCCTAAACATTTAAAATTTTACATAAAGGGTATTCAGAGATAGGGCAAGTTTTTTAATCGGTTTGAGTCGAAAACATTTAGTTACCAATATATAAATGTATGTATGTATGTATGTATGTATGTATGTATGCTTGCATGTCTGCCTAAACCTTTCGACAAAGGCGACGGATTTTTACAAGATCAGTATCGTTTTGAAGTTCGACCTTTCAGACGACAAATATCGAAAAACTGGCTAAAAACATTAATATCTTCACCTTCAACTGGGCACTTTTCTACAGGGGGGGGGGGGTTCGCCGATATTTTTTAAAGTCATCCTTTCCTTTCTATTGTCTAGCCTTAATTAAAACATACGTCACTTTCGGTATGGCGGTGGTCGTAACGACAAAGACGTCAGGTTTTTTCCCCCGTTCTTTTCATCCTTCACGGTACGGGTTTGAGCCTGCCTTTCTACTACCACTTTTTTTTTGCTCAACATACACATCCAAACACCTGGGCACGCCGGGCTGAAATTCTAGTATATATATATATATATATATATATATATATATATATATATATATATATATATATATATATATATATATATATATATATATATATATATATATATATCGTAATTTTGAAAAAATATATATAGTAGTTAAACTACACAGAATTCTACCGACTACTACTGTTGCCAAGGTCGCTGGAAAGATGGTGGGATCCTTCTACCGCTCCAGAAGATATCTCACTACTGATGCAATTCTCTATCTATATAAAAGCCAAGTACGTCCAAGGATGGAATAATGCT
>NC_136496.1:69409798-69429798 GCF_053919585.1 Euprymna scolopes
AACACATATGAACCATACTTAAAAGATAACGCTACTCCAATTTATGTAAACCCTAAGTCCAACCACCCACCATCAATTATAAAACACATTCCCAACTCGATCGTAAGTAGACTCAGTAATAACTCAAGCGATGAAAATGCATTTAACAGGTCAACCAATATCTACGAAACAGCCCTAAAAAATAGTGGATACAAAAATATCGATATCAAATACAAGCAACAAAACACCAACAATTATAATAAAATCAAAAATAGAAGAAAAAGAACTATAATTTGGTATACGGCCCCATACAATCAAATGTCAAAAACAAAACTTGGTAAGAAATTTCAAGGCCTTATTGAAAAACACTTTCCCGCAACCAACCCCTTACACAAAATCTTCAATAAAAATACCTTGAAGTTACATTACAGTTGTTGCGAAAATTTAGAGATAATAATTAAAGCACATAATAGCAAAATACTAAATAAAAACAATGTAAACAACAACAAAATAAACAATAAAAAAGTAGACACCATGACAAAAATAAAACCAACACTAGCAGAAATAATAATAATAATAATAATAATAATAATAATAATAATAATAATAATAATAATAAACAATAATAATAACAATAATAATAATAATAATAATAATAATAATAATAATAATAATAATAATAATAATAATAATAAACAAACCCCGGACAAGAACAACCATACCATAAATAAAAATAATAATAACGAACAAGATGAATGCAACTGTAGACACCGCACACTTTGCCCAGTTCAAAATAAATGTCTAACTAAAAGCGTAGTTTATCAAGCAACAATATTTGCGAAAGAAAACCCGAATAACAAGAAATATTACGTAGGCATGACTTCCTTAGATTTCAAAACCCAATACTATGACCACAAAAGTACATTCAAAAATAAAATCACCGTATAAAAACAACACTAGCGAATAAATACTGGGAACTCAAAGAAAGCGGACATTCGCCGGTAGTCGAATGGAAAATAATAAGACAAGCTACCACGTGCAGACATTTAGATGACCCATGTAAATAATGCCTCCATGAAAAATTTGCTATCCTGTACTTTAAAGAACACCAAAATCTATTAAACTGTAGACGAGAAATAGCAAACAATTGTGTTCACAAAATAAAACTTACTCTAGGATAGCGATACAAAATAGCTTTAAAACTAACAAAAAAAAAAAAGAAAACAAACAAATAAATAAATTAAATAAACATGAATATACATAAACGACCACACACACACACACACACACACACGCACTTATACACATATATATATATGTATGTATGTGTGCATGTATGTGTGTACACATATGTATATATATATATATATATATATATGTATATATATATATATATATATATATATAAAGCAGAAATGAGGAAAATCGTCTGCCTTAAACCACTAACCTAGTTCTAAAACAGATCCTTTGTTCGATAAAATGCATGCCCATTGGCTGATAGGAAGGGGCGCGGTGGATACTAGAAAGCTGATTGGCTAACTAAAATCCTCAGCATATATAAAAACGAGAAACAACCACAGAATTCGCGCATAAGCCTGACGAATCCTATAGTGGATGAAACGCCGAATATTCAGTGTAGCTTAATCGCCATATATATTTTATAAATTACTAACTAGCTCTACCTACGTATTGAGCACTTTTGAAGTAAATACTTAAAGTTTACGAATAAATCTATACTTTTGTATATTAATTTTATGTGAGTAAATGAAGTAGTTATATATATATATATATATATATATATATATTCTTACGATTATAAAGAAATATATACGTTGAAGGTATACGTTAAATAAGGTTTTCAAATTGTTACAATTAATTGAGTTCAATAAAATTTAATTTTTAGTTTCAGAACATATATATCGTTAGTAATCATTCCAAAACCAGAAAATTTATTTATTTCGTACCCATAATATTGAATTCAAATGTTAATGTAGTACGTCTTGCACGTGTTTCGTACAATAGCAGAAATTCACTAAACAGCTTATTAGATACAGCTGTGGGTTCCTGTTTACGAGGATTAAATAAATAAGTTTTTATGAATAGTATGACGCCTAACACTTTCTATTCATTTTCACCAGCTTTCATCCCCTTCATTCCGAATGATAAAATAAACAGGAAAATATTACTTGTCTCTGATGAGTTGTTTGGTGTCTGTACGCCATTCAACGAAACACGTGAAAAGACAAAATAAAATATTATGAAAGAAAAATATAAACATATATATATTGTTCACTTTGGAATGAAAACTATATCTATCTATCTATCTATCTATCTATCTATCTATCTATCTGTATATATATATATATATATATATATATATATATATATATATGAAATTCCCACATAAAACAAAACAACACAGATATTGCGACATAACTTGATAAGCGATAAAGTAGCACATAATTGTGACAAGCATTCATAACGTAACGACTAACCCACCCGACAACAGGCTCTGAACCTATGTGCTCGAATTCTGCTATAGTTAGCCACGCTGATGAGTCACAGCGAAACACGTGTCCGTGGATATATATTTTCCACCATCAAGGCAAAATATCCAGGAAAGATGAAAGGATGTTTAAGAGTGACATGTAGATGTTACTGTCTCAAATCGTGTTTAAAAAAAAGCAGCATGAAAGTGCCAGCGAATGTACAACAGGAACTAAAGTGCACAATAAGTGGTAGGTTTCTTTTGGCTTTGGAAATCATCTTAAATTCTTAAATCACGCAACCAAATATCAGCAGTTTTGTGTAGAAGCTGTATCAGCACGACTCTCAGGGCTAAATTGGCATATTTGTGGTTTAATCTGAAAATCTACAAGTGACTTTACATTTGAGGATTCATAATTAAGCAGAGGACTTGAATGCCTATTAGACGCTATCCTTGAGTGTCTAAGGCCTCTATACACAGAAATTTCTCAAAACAACGTTGCATGAGGATACTTTTCCCTAGAAGTAAGCCCTGACCAAATATTCAAAATCACAGTATTCGTAACCCAAAATAAGATCTCGGTATGGTTAACCCACACTAGCTTTGACAGGGAACGATAAACCTTCTCCAAGTAATGCTACCCCAAGTAACAAAACGAAACTGGATACTCAACCAGACTAGATGAATTCTTGTTCTGGAATCCAATAAGACTAAGAAGACTAAATGAAAGATATACTATAACATTAAATTGGGGAGAGATAAATTATGCTCTCAACTTCTTTACTAACGCAATGTTTGAGAGATAAAGAACTTTAATGAAACATTCGAATATATCTGTATCGGATATAGAGCTCAAGTGTTTGCTACAAGAAGGGGGATCTTGATTTCTGGGGATTTCGATAGAAGGAAAATAAAACAAAACAGCTAACATGCAGACACTTTTATTAGAAGAAAAAAATTATTACATTTTTGGACGTCAATGTAAGACTGAAGCCGGATTAAAGAGCCACGTGCACGCGTACAACCGCACAGAAACTAACTGCTACTAGGTCAAGGCTGACGGAAAGAAAGCAAGCTGCCTCTTATTCTAAACTCCCTGGAGATTTCAGAGTTCAACGAGACACACCTGAAGAAGGTCAGAGATTACATCGGCTGAAACATTATGAAATTAACTGCCGAGTAATTCAAATAATACAGAATTTTATTTTATTTGTAATCTTTGTTTTTCGACATTCAGTTGAGTTTTATTCAAATATCGATATTATATTTCTCTTAATCTGTCTGTCCGTTTCACTTCTTTTTTTTTCAGAAACTACTGCATTGATCTGCCTTAATTCTTGTAAGTATTCTTTGTATGATGAATTGCAGCGAACTATATATTATGGTATCATTTTGATGCACAGATAAGAAAAAATAGAGATTAGTATTTAATGCGAAAGTGAGTACAAATTTAATATTTAGTCATTGATTTAGTAAAGAACACTCATCGTCAACGGGCTATAACTTTTTATCCTTTTTTAACGGGGAAAGTCTAGTATATATATATATATATATATATATATATATATATATGTATATATATATTATAATTATTCCTGATATGCATAACATATATATGCAATGACGTCATATATGACGTCAGAGAAAATTACGTCAAAACAGATGACGTCATATATGACATCATAACCAAATTCAAGAGCAAAATGCTTCCCGGGTAATGCCGTGCATATACAGCTAGTATATATATATATATATATATATATATATATATATATATATATATATATTTACGTAGTTTTGTTGTTGTTGATTTTTTAAACGATATTGAGGTGAGCGTCTTCACCTTGAAGATCGGATGTTTTTTTAAAAATTGCCCATTTTTTATTTTGGACGTAAACAAATAATATTCTTGTGTAGTTTTTTATTTTTAAAACAGTAATCTACGTACATGCATGTTTCGGGGCCCTACCCCTCTTCAGCGTAGCTTGACTGTTATTAGGACTCGAACCCTAGACCTTATGTATTTCAGTCCAGCGTCTTATCCATTACGCTATGATGCCGTAGACGATATACGGTTTAGTTTTATATATTTACGTAGTTTTTTTGTTGTTGATTTTTTAAACGATATTGAGGTTAGCGTCTTGACATTGAAGATCGGATGTTTTTTTTAGAAATTGCCCATTTTTTATTTTGGACGTAAACAAATAATATATATATATATATATATATATATATATATATATATATATATATATATAGAGAGAGAGAGAGAGAGAGAGAGAGAGAGAGAGAGAGAGAGAGAGAGAGAGAACCTGGCATGATGATAGTCCCCACAGATAGGGATTGTGCACACCATTTATATATATAAAGCAGTATTTTTTTTTGGGGGGGGGGGTTTGCGCGCGTGTTTGTGCGTGTATAACTCTCATAAGCCCGCACGACTAGACCAATCATGACCAAACCTTGCATAATGATGGTCCCCAATATCTATCTATCTATCTATCTATCTATCTATCTATCTATCTATCTATCTATATATCTATCTATCTATAAAGTAGCGTTCGTGTGTTTATGTGTGTATGTTCAACTCTCCTACAGCCCACACCACTGGACCAATCATGACCAAGCCTGGCATGATGATGGTCTCTCACCTAGGGATGGTAACACCATTTTCAAGGTTATGGTCAAATGTCAAGGTCAAAGGTCATACTCTCGTACATTCCACACCACTAGACCGATCATGAACAAACCTGGTATGATGATGGTCTCCGATCATAAACTCTCCAACCTAAGGATCGTGCAGACCTAGTTGTGGTTCGTCACCGGGGGTCTCAACCATGGCATCAGTTTGTGAATTTGAATCAGATCACCCTCCTCCACCCTCATCCTCATTCCCTCAAATAATTAAACAGATGTTTATCATTGTGACTCTTTGTAATTGTTTCAATTTCTATTTGTAACAATATAAGTGTCAACTTTGACATAATCTATTTATTTTAAAGTTCATAGTTGGATATCAGTCACTTCAGGAGGTTGTTACAAAATTTTAGACAAACTAAGAAATAGTTGTGCTTACAACATCCACTTACTTCAAGGGTGGCCGCCAAGCGGGTACCTGAGCGTACAGCAAAATCCCGCACGAAGCGGGAGTATATTTGCTAGTATATATATATATATATATATATATATATATATATATATATATATGTGTGTGTGTGTGTGTGTGCGCGCGCGTGCGTCAAATACCAACTCAACTCGTCACAGATTTTCTATTTTCTATCCAACTTCAATCTAATGGTGTTGTTATCACTTTAAAAATTGTAAAATATTTTGAGGAATTTCATTTCGATAATTATTGTAGTAGAACGACTAACGCGTGATTTGCGTAAATTTTAACAAAACATGTGGACGTATTTGACACCCGGAAAATGCCGGGCTCATCAGCTCGTTGCATATATTCAGGGTGAGGCTTAAAGAATTCTAAGTGAGAAACGCCGGAGTTTTGTTACTGAATTCAAAGGCAAACGAACTCAAAGTCAAGCTGTCTAACTCATTGATCTTTTCATCCTGAACAGATTTCTTTAACTCGTCTACCAAGAAGTATTTCGCTGCTTGTCTGTTCTGTCTCGTGGGCTAAAGATGTCTTAAAAATCGAAATTTGAAGATTCCGTAGAAGATGAAAGTATTTCAGCTTGTTGATCATCAAAACTCGCCAACTAGTTGGGTTTCTTATAAAAAAAAAAAAAAAAAGAATTGGCTGACTTAAAATGTCAAAAGATTTTGCTTGCAACAAAGCAAGATGCACGAGACGCCGTATGATGAATACCGACATGTGCACCATGTACGTAATAGTAGGCCTCTTCACTAATATATGACGTCGTGCGTGAAGTTTTAGCAAGCAATATCTGTCGTACAATCTACTGATAATGAATGAGAGACTTTTTTATAAACACGTTAGAAAACTATTAGGTGTAAGTAGCTTTCTAGTACGGTAGAGAGAGCCCACCTTCTTCGCAGCAGCCTTGGCAATGCTCTCAATGTATCTATTCCAGTTCATGTTCCCTGTGAACGTTAGGATGAGGAGTTTAAAGGAAGTACTTTAAGATAATGTGTTTTTGCTCATTGCTATTGGTGGTAGAGAAGGTTTCTTGTAATTATTGAAGGAAACAAGCTTAGTCTTGGCAGTATTGAATGTGATAATCTATTTTTGTCTCCATTCCACTACAGATTGGAAGTCTTCATCTAGTGTTTCTGCCGTTTCCTTAGATATGTGTTCATTTGTTTCCCACTCTTGCCTGTTATAGAGAGTTGTGTCATCAGCAAATATACCCATCTCAGAAACAATTTTATCAAGGAGGTCATTTATGAATATCAGGAATAATAAATCTTGTTACCCATCTCCCTTCATAATACCCTTACAACTTATGTCCCCGATAGTATCCCCCTACTTCAAAGTGGAACTATGACTTGTTAGGGATGAAAATTGTAAAAAAACAAAACAAAACTGGCATCAAAAAAGAGAAAAAAAAGTAGCACGATTTATACTGAACCTGGACTTATTCGACATTAAAAAAACTGAGAATTCAAAAGGGAAAAGCTGTGTGTTGTTTCTGTAAGTAAACCCTTTGTTGTTTCATGGATTTAAAAGACTAAAATTCATTTATTATTTACTTAAACACTTACATTTAAATAAAATAAAATAAAAGGAACCGATTCTATTTATGCTGAACCTTAACTTTATTCAATATAAATTAAAAAGCAAAAACAAGAATTATCTATGTAAAATTATGTATGTTTAAAGCAAGAGACAATCAAATACTACAAAAACTGCATTACTAATCTAAGGAATAAACAACTAATAATTAAATAAACAAATTAAAATGGAAAATAATAAAGTTGTTATTTCAGCACAATCCGCAAATTGCATAAATACAAACAACTGATTAATTAATGAATTTTGGGTTCTTATTTAAAATTCGACTTAATACAAAATGCAGAAAATGTAGACAAGACTTTATGATGTACGCACTGGCGTAGTTAGGGGGGGGGAGGCGGTACTGCCCCGGGCGGCACGCCTGAGGGGGCGGCATTTTGAGAGGGTAAAAATAGAAAGTAGAAAAAATAAATAAAAATAAACAAAAGTTAACAAAAAATATGAAATTTTATACCAAAAAGATTGTAAAAAATCGGAATTTTTTTTGTGGAGGCGGGGGGTATCGGAATCAGAAAAAATCTGTCCCTATTTTCTGAGCGTCAGGGGGGGGCGGCATGGGGCGGCATTTTGAGATGATAAAAGGGGAAAATCGAAAAAAATGCTAACAAAAAATCTGAAATTTTATATCGAAAAGGTTGTAAAAAATGGGAACTTTTGTAGTTATTGGAATCGCAAAAAGGTGTCCCTATTTTGCGAGCGGCATATGTCAGGGGGCGGCATTTTGAGAGAGTAAAAATAGAAAGTAGAAAAAAATAAATAAAAATAAACAAAATCTAACAAAAATCTGACATTTTATACTGAAAAAGTTGTAAAAAATCGGAAATTTTTGAGGTATCAGAATCAGAAAAATGTGTCTCTTATTTACGAGCAGCACATGTCAGGGGCGGCATTTTGAGAGGATAAAAATAGAAAATTGAAAAAATATATAAAAGCTAACAAAAAATCTGAAATTTTATACCGAAAGTTTGTAAAAATCTGAAGTATTGGAGGTATCGGAATCGGAAAAATGCGTCCCTATTTTACGATTCCAAAACCGATTCTTTTAAATTTTTAATTTAATTTTTCATTATTGGTACTAATTATAAATATTTATTATTTTTAAATTATCACTAAAACTAAAATGAGAATAACCTCAAAATACGATGTAAATTTATTTTATTTGTAAAACCATTTTTTAAAATTGCATAAATTCTTTATGTAACCTTTCAAAGAAAGCAGTTGCTTTACATGTTCTGAAAAATGTTGAAAAATTAAACAGCAACAGTCTTTGCAGCCCGCGGCGATCGTAAGATTTACCCCCCCGCATTTGATAATCTGTTAACCTTCAAAATTCCAAAAGCCCTCAAAATATATTTTTTATATGTGCATATATACATATATATGTGCATATATACATATATTTATACATACATATACATATATACATACATACGTGCATATATACATATATACATATATACACACATACACATATATAAATACACATATATACATACATATATATGTATATATATATGCATATATGTATATATACATATATGTATATATATACATATATAATATAAATATATACATATATACATACATACATATAGATACATACATATACATATATATATATAAACAAATATATATATATATAATATATCCTTCAAGATTGAGGCAATTTTTTTGTTTTAATCTAGGTTGAACTTTCTCTACATTAAAAACCGATCTTGAAATGAATTAAAGCAATTTATTCTCAATTAATGGGAATTTTGAAAACTCCAAACGCAATTGTAAATTATTACTTGATAAATAGTTTAACAGTTTGGAGTTTTCAAAATTTCCATTAATTGAGAATAAATTGCTTTAATTCATTTCAATCACTAAGTTTAAAAAATGCAAGCATTAATTATTTCTGGAGATATACTCAGTGACCGGCTGACCTAACAGGATAGGGCCAAGCCCAGGCTTCGGCCAAGCACCAAAAAAAAAAAACTAAATGACCTCAGAAAGATTTCATACTTAAAGGGGAACTTTCATATAAATTTTTATCGAATAGGTGCGAAAAGAAAGTTGGATATTTGGGTGTATATACACCGACATCAAAGAGGAAATAACATTAGATGCGAAAGTTTGAATTCATTAATTTTATCACTGTCCAATTCATGAGGCTAAGACTTTGAAAGTATCAAACGTTTGTTTTTGTAGCATACTTTTTATAACTCCTTGTAAACTTTACAATTGCTAGCTGGGGGATCGGGCAAAATAACCACGGGCAACCCCCACCATCTACTTAAAACAAAAGGAAAACAGATAAAATTTCAAATGAATAAAAAATATTAAAAATCAGTTTTCATATTTTAATTTTGATTTAATTGAATTTAGGAAAATTAGATACCGTAGAACTAATTTTTGCAAGGTATGAAAATTAAGCAACTACAGAATGAATGTTAACTTATTAATAATGGACCAGTTTTCCTACCTAGCAAAAATGGACGAATTTTCCATGGACGAATTTTCTGGGCACCCAAATGCCGGGGGGGGGGGGGCAAATTTTATTACCGCCCCGGGCGGCAAAAGGCCTAGCTACGCTACTGGATGTACGTATTCGTCAAGGAATAGAGATATCATATTGACAAAACCACGTAAATTGATATTTTTTTTAAATAAGAAAATCAAATTTCGTAAATATGGTTTTTACAAAGGTCACGGTGCAACTTAATTCAATTTTGTTTGTATTCAAAATAATTGAAACTTTTTGTTTCGCTCAAAATTGTTAATTTTGTTTTCTTTTTATTAAAAACATGTACTTGATTAATTTACGTGATTTTTGGAATATGATATCTTCATTTCCTGACGAGGACATACATAAATATTCTTCTGTATTATAATTAAGTCGAATTCTAAATAAGAACCTAATTTTGTAAGTGTTTAAAACTTGTTGATGCCAAAAATTTAGAACTATCTAAGAATAAATCATTTACAAAAAAAAAAAAAAACTCCTCACAGAAACAATTAACAAGAAAATTCTTTTGATACAAAAATATGTTTTAATGAAACTTAATAAATTTAAAATAAAGAAATGAACAATTTAAAACGAATGTGATCTATCGTGGCGGCCATTTTTTCTTGTTTTCAAGGAAGCTCGCCACTACTTTTGTTTTTAACTGAATTTTAAAATAAATTAAAACACTAAAACCTTATCCAACATTGTTTGCTGCACTTCCAAGAAAAAAGGTCGTAAAAAAAAACAACTCCATTTTAAAATTATTTGAAAACAAGTGCAATTTAAACAAAATTAAAGTCACGTGCGAATTAGTAATTAAATACATTTAGCTTAATATAAAACTCCATAGCATTTTCCCGGCCAAAAATATTCCCTTTTAATTGCACGTATCCAAACGTAAAATGAGTTTTTATCTTCCAGAAAATAAAATACATTAACTTTTGGATCAGTTTTATGAATTCCGCGGCGATTTCTGTGAGAATTGAAACAGAAAATAACGATCCTTCATAATAGTCAATACCGTGGGCCTGTAACCGAAGACCACCTATGACGTTGGTAAGTCACGTCTCTTTCAATGGAAAGCCCTATTGTTACAGAGATGATGGTGTGACCGCTTTGTTTGATGTCCTTGCGTAAGAATCACAGCATACGTCCCGTTAGATTCTCAGCCATTAACCAATTTACATGCTGAATTATTACAATATTCCACTCTTATATATAGAGTAAAGATTATGTTATTCTCCTATTTCTGTGATCAAAAACTTTTATGGGAGCTGACGGTGGTTCAGTGATAAACGACGCGGATGACAATATGAGTGTTTCAAGTCCGAATCCAGTTCGTTCCACAAAATATTTTTCACTTACGATGCAGGCAACCTTCACATAGTCGCTCCTATAAATACCCGATGTCTTTCTAGGAAGCATTTAGACTAGAAAAACAAAACAAAACAAAAAAAAACAGGAAAACCAATGCTAACAATAGAATCATCTGATGTATAAGATATGATAATTAATATAGCTTTATATATATATATATATATATATATATATATATATATATATATATATATATATATATATATATATAAAGTGGAAGAGTCTGTGTGTCTGTGTGTGTACATTTCTCTACGCAATAACTCTGTTAATTTTAAGTCTACAGACTCGAAATTTGATGTACAGAGTACTGAAATTTGTGAAAATCGATGTGATTGGTTTTCGGCCAGAAATTTGGCGATTAAGGGGTCAAAGTTTAACGATTTGACTTTTGACAACTCTACCAAACTCCTCCGACAATTTTGGGTCTAAACACTATAGGTTCCTTGGACATGGATCTAACTTAATAACTTTATTTGAGCCCAACACAAGAAATTTTAAGAGGTCATAATATGGGTCAAATTTGAAAATAAATGACCACTTTTTTTGTTTTTTTTTGCTTAACATACATCATATATATATATATATATATATATATATATATATATATATATATATATATATATATATATGCACATTTAGAAATAAAGTAGTGTAAAAGACCCTAAAATTGTTCGCAAGGATAAAGTACTGGATAAGGCGGGATTGTGGTCCTTGTTATATAGAAGGCCTTAGGAAAGTCTAGCACGAAAGGCCGCTAATAAAAATTAAATCGTACGGTATAACTGGACGTATTTTTAATATCAGTAGATCCTTCTTAGACAATATGGCCATCCAGGTTGTCATTGATGGACGTACATCCAAGAAACATATCATTAATGGGGAGTGCCTCAGGGGTCGATTCTTGGAGCACTATTATTCCTGATATTTATAAACGACTTCCTTGGTAATATTTTGTCCGAGATAGTATATTTTCTGATCATACAATGCTCTATAACATATATGAGGAAATAACGGATGTACATAAATCTAAGACAATGGCAGAATAGTTAGAAAATGACCCCCAGAACATAGTGGAATTGGGTCGCAAATGGATGGTAACATTTAATGTTAGTAAAACTAAGCTGCTCTCCTTTAACAATTACAAGACGCCTCTACAACCACCGATATTTATGACAAATAACACTCTACCTGAGAATTCTTCTTTCAAACTTCTCAGCCTAACATTCACAGGAAATATGAACTGGAACAAATACATTGAGGACATTGCGAAGGCTACTGCAAAGAAGGTGGGCTCCCTCTATCGTGTTAGAAAACGGCTCACACCTGAGAGTATCTTGTACGTTTACAAGGCTACCATTCGCCAATGTATGGAGTAATGTTGCCACATCTGGGCTGGCGCATCTACCATTAGCATTGGATAGGATCCAAAGAAGAATTTCCAATCTAAGAGGTTACACTTTGTCAACTAAGCTCAAACCCCTGACCCATCGCTACAATGTTGCATCGTTGTGCCTATTTTACAGATATTTTAATGGAATGTGCTCTGATGAACTCATTGCACTTGTGCCCCTTCAACGTACACATCTCCGACAAATCCGATTAACAGCAAAATCACACCCCTTCACTGTTGAGGTTGCTAAATGCCAGAAAGCTTTCCACTCTAATAGCTTATTCCATAGAATATCTAGACTTTGTATTTCCCTTCCTGCTATCTGCTTCCCTCACTGTACTGATATGTAACGTAAACAAACATCTTAATCTTTTGTAGGCATGGTCCTAGTTAGTAACCCCTTACGTCCTAGTGGCAATGTGCCTTGTTTGGGGTGAAGGTGAGTAGAAAAGGATATAGCCACCTCAACACTGGCATAGAATCTGGTAGTGTTAGTGCTGAAATGTGGGTATGTGGTATGTGGTCAAGTGTTGGTAGATAGAAGTTTGTGGCGAGGAGAGGTGGCAGTTGGATAGTAAAAGAGGCTTGTTCTAGTCATACCTATGTATGAATCATTGTGAGATGCATATTCTATAATCGGCTATACATATGTTTAAAAACGGAGAAGCACGTGTTAAATAAAAAGGGACGTAATTCATGCAGACTCGACACAGTAAAAGAATGGTAAAGTCTATCCATACACAGAAACATTGTTTTCTTTTACAACTTGTTAACCAACCAAAACTAAAGTTAATAATGATACACAGTGTTTGCATGAAGTATTGTCTTGTTTTGGTGTGTGTGGACTTGTATATGAATGAGTTCATGAGACTGTGTGCATAAGCTATTTTTAGTAGTCCAATATCTAAGTCGAGTGTTGTTTGCCGAGAACCTATAGCCTATAGCCAAGGCTAAATTTAATTTACTCGCAAGGAGTCTACGTAGTCTTATTGTGACACGGACAAGGGTTCATGTGGCAAGTTGACTCTAGCTGTGGCTGTGATTGGGATCATACTGATGTAGCCAATACTAACAGGTACTCGACTCAAAGAGCGAATCTTTCTGATTGGTTGCAATCTGGTTTCGGTAACCAATGAGATTTACTATTTTGATACAACTGACCAATCAGTATTTAGTATTTCAACAACTAAAAAGTCAACCTTTTATAGAGATTGATTTTTCTGTTGTTGTTGATGTTGTTGCACATTAGTGTTACTAAGGTTTTCCTTTCGTATACAAGCAACAAGAAGACGACAACTGGGTTTGTTCAGAAATCAATTTTATTACAAATGATTTAAATAAGAAAATTATTTAATGAAATTTTTTTAGAAAAAAAAAATTGTTAAAAATAAAATTAAAAATAGTCTACTTGCACCTTTGCTATTGAATGAAAATCCTAGTTGAAAGAGAACTTTATTGAAGAAAGCAAGTCTAATGGTTTATTATTGATTAGTGCAAAATCTTCGTCAAAGTTGACCGAACACAATTATGCTCCACCAGTGTTCTATTGCTATTTATCTAAACATATGACTAAAATATCCCTACAATATCATAGAATTGTCAGTATTTTTTTAGTGTTTATGGTTTTATCATTTCTGATGATCTAATGAAAAAGCATTTGCTATTGACGTTTTATTATTAAGGATTTCTTTTCGAATTCATTTCAGACGGTGGCGGTGGCTGAGGTTGTTGTCCAACTTGCCATTCGCTTTCCCGCTTCGACTCAAGATTTGAAAAAGTTTCGTCCGGTGCCTAGAAAAAGACACGTTTCTCACCCGCTAACTTCTGCGCGACGAGACGGATATTTATTTATTTATATCCAAAATAAGCATACATTGGTCTTTATTACAGATTAGATAATTGCGAAAAAGCTTGCCAAATGTAAAATTGTTCAATTTTTGGTTTGTTTGAAGCATTTGCTTGAATGTAGAAAACGATTCGATTTCACAAGGCATTCGTTTAACGAGTATGAGTTAAGACAGAGTAAGATACATCTAAATAAACCTTTGTTCTGTATATTTGGGTAACGCTTTGTTGATTTGGCTGGTCAAGTTAAAATATGAAATGGTTTAAGTAAACCTGAAGTTTACTTTCAGCGGCCTCGTAACTCGCGCTTTTCTTTATCTTTTTTTATTTTTTATTTGTGTTCACCCCTTACAAAGCATATCGCCACTTGGACATAAGGGGCTACTATTTGGGGTCATGTCTAGAAAAGATTAGCGAAATATTTGTTTATGTTACATTTAAACTTCTGCATATCAGTACAGTCAGGGAAGCAGGAAGCAGGAAGGGAATTCCAAAGTCTAGTTGTTCGAGGGAAGAAACTATTAAAATAGAGATCTTTCTGGCATTTAGGGACAACAACAGTGAAGGGGTGAGATCTTATTGCTAAACGGGTTTAGCAGGAATATGTACGTCGAGGGGACACAAGTGAAACGAGTTCATCAGAACACATTCCATTAAAATATTTGTAAAACAGGCACAGTGATGGAACATTGCGGCGATGAGACAGGGGCTGGAGCTTAGTTGATAAAGTTGGACTGATTAAATTGCCAACTCTATTTTTGGACTTTCTCTAGGAGGGAGAGACTAGTAGTAGATGCACCAGCCCAGATGTGGCAACAATATTCCATGCATGGGCGAATGCTGGCTTTGTAATGGTACAGGATACTCTCAAGCGTGAGTAGTCTTCTAGCTTGATAGAGGGAACCCACCTTCTTTGCAGCAACCTTTGCAATGTCCTCTATGTATTTGTTCCAGTTCATATTGCCCGCAAATGTTAGGCCGAGGAGTTTGAGGGTAGAATTCTATGATAGAGTGCTATTTGTCATGGATATAGGGGGGTTGGAGAGGCGTCTTGTAATTGTTAAAAGAGAGCAGCTTAGTTTTACTAGCATTAACTGTTACGATCCATTTGCGGCCCCTTCCACTATAGTCTGGGGGTCATTTTCTAACTATTCTGCCATTGTCTTAGATTTATGTGCATCTGTTCTTCCCTCATGCATAATATAGAGCTTTGTATCATCAGCAAATATACCCATCTCAGACACAATATTATCAGGGAGGTCGTTTATAAATATCAGGAATAATAATGGCCCAAGGATCAATCCCTGAGACACTCCCGCATTAATGTTATGCTGCTTGGATGTACGTCCATCAATGACAACTTGGTTGCTTCTATTGTCTAAGAATGATCTAATGATATTTAATATACGTCCAGTTATACCGTACGATTTAATTTTCATTAGCAGCTTTTTATGCCGAACCTTGTCAAAGGGATTGGATATATCAAGGGCTACAGCCTTGGCTTCGCCCACCTTATCCAGTACATGATAAATGCGTTCAGATATGACTGTTAAAATATCTGCAGTAGAACGACATTGCCTGAATCCATACTGTTTGTCAGAGAGAATATTTGCTTTTGCGAGGTGATGAACTAGTGCTTGATTAATTAAGGTCTCAAAGTTTTTAGCAGAAGAGTGGGAGGAGACTAATGGGGCGATAGTTGAGAGGGTCTGTTCTTTCATCAGAATTCTTGAACACTAGTACAATAGAGGCTATCTTCCAGCTATTAGGGAAGCAAGATTCAGCAAGACATTTATTGTAGAGCTTGGAAAGTATGGGGGCTAGCTCAGCTGAAGATTTCTTACTTAGTAATGCAGGGATGAGATCAGGCCGACACGCCTTTGAGGTGTCTAAGTTTTTAATGATATTGTGGACATGAGAAGGGGTGATTTTTACATCATCTAATGTGGCTTCAGTCCGCATAGGGAAATTTGGGAGGGAGTTGTTTGTTGTCTCTAAGGTGGAGTTGGAGGTGAATCGCCGGACGAGCAGTTCCGCCTTCTCCATTGCCGTGCATGCAACCTTCTGTCTGTTGCTCAATGGGGGAGATTGCCCTTTATTCACTACACTATTATAGATTTTCCAGAAATCACGAGTTCCTATCTTTTGCGATTCTATGTGTTTCCTGATTATTTCAGCATGCCTTCTTTTGGCTGTGGCTATTTCTCTCTTACAATGATTTCTAGCATCTACGAATTTTTGCCTATTTGTATTTGACTTATGACGTACAAACCGGCGGAATGCATGTTGTCTTTGTGCAATGGCAGCTGCACAATCTGTAGTGAACCATGGGGTTAGTGGGGCTTGCTATAATACTTCCGTGTGGGAACATGTGCTTCAATGCCCGCTTTGCACCATTCATTTGTCTCATTGGCACACTGTTCAACAGGAAGAGAGAAGATATCGGTCCATTCTCTAATGGATTCCCAGTCAGCCCTATTGTAGTAGCTTGTTGTTTTGAGCAATGGTTCCTCAACTTGAGGTTGGGATTTTGATGTGATACACCTATGTGGTCTGCATTTCCTAGTGGACTGTGGGCATTAGTCACACAATCCTCAGGTACTGTGGTGAGAAATAGGTCTAAAAGTGAAGCCTGTTGGGATTCATGATCTGGTAGACGGGTTGGGAACATTACTGTCTGTGTGAGGGAATGAGCTATAGAGAAGCTATAAGTAGAGCTTTCAGCTGCATCTGTGTAACCTGAGAAACCAAGCCGATTTTTATGGTGGACATTAAAGTCACCAAACACATGTATTTGGGCATTACTATCTAAGGAGAGTGCTGCATATATACTATCAGAGACATCGATTAGTGTACAATCCTGATTTGAGGGAGAACGGTAGAGAACTAACGCAGTGATGAAATGTTAGTCGAAAGCACATAAAAGCCTGGTTATCCGATTCAAGATTTTTCTCTCTAATTAAAGGAAGGGTGCTATGGATATAGATTCCAAGCTCGTGCATATATCTATCCGAGTACTTACGGCAAAGTGGGAGGTATCCTGTCATGTTAAAGTATTTAAAGGGTATTGAAGAGTGTAAGTTTGTTTCACTTAATGCTAATATATCTGAGGAGTTTACTAAGAGGTAAAACTCTACATCATCTATATTACCTCTAAGCCCACGGATATTTGTGAAAGCGAGCCTCAGGGGTGAATGCAAATTGGTTTTGTTTGGGTAGTTGCTGGTTTTATTGTGATATTTATTTGGGTTGTCATTTCATTACGTTTTTGTTTACTATAAGGTTAGGGGAAGAGCGTTGAGCAAAGTGGACCGGTTTGTCCTTTAGTTCTCACATTCATCGAGCGATGTTTATGAGTTAGAACCTATCTATATAACTTTTACCCATGTCTAGTTTTTGACCTTAAAGTGGCATTTTTAACGTCTTACATCAAGCGGCTTCATGTCTTGCCTGTAGTAATTTCAATGAAAAATTAAAGAAAAATTTTAAAATTAATAAGTTTTCGTCATTTGACATTTTTTTATTTCTAAAATATATATTAAATAAAAATTAAACCACAAAAAAAAAAAGAAGAAGCGAAAATAGATTCACGTGGTGACTAAATTTCCAAAGAGTGACCGTTGTGCGGCTGTAGTTTATGCCGTCAAAATGGCCACGGATAACGTTATCATGTATTAAGTAATCAGTAAATGAAAACTACTTATTTGTTGACGAAATGAATCTCGTCCTCTTCCTCCTCCCCTCCTTCGTCTGTCCCAGTGCGGCGATTCACTGAGGGTGGGTCGATCTGATTTACTCTAGGGAATGTCCTAGGAATTATGAAATACTTAATCGAAATGAACTGAGATTCTAAGACTATTAGAATACTCACGCCCAAGACTAAAGTTACATTGACCTTATCCTCGAGTAGTCTGTAGCCTTGGTAAATGCTGACTCATTAATATGTAAAAACTACTTCCTCTCGGACACACATATTTTTATTTATTTTTTAAACGGAAGATAAAAGTAAGACTAATAGGAAATGTGAGCTAAGCTTCGTCCTCCTCTTTTCTTCTTCTTCTTCTTCTTCTTCTTCTTCTTCTTCTTCTTCTTCTTCTTCTTCTACTACTACTACTACTACTACTACTGCCACCACCACTAAACATAACTGCAAATAGGATTAGTCTATCATTTTAGTTTTATCTAAAACGTTTTGTCAATGCAAACTATAACAGACCCACCCCCTCTTTTAAGGTGGAGGTTTGTTCAGTTGAAACTGTGTGTGTGGAGTTGGGGGTGTGAGAGAGATAGAGAGATAGAAAGAGAGTGAAACAATGTGGAGGATAAATGGATAGATAGATAGATAGATATATATATATAGAGAATCATTCATCAGTCAAGGACTTTTCTATAGATTAGAAAACATTGCGTCAAATGCAACATTTTTAATCCGAAAGCGTTACAACGACAAGCAGTACACTTGAGATGTATAATCTATCAATTATGAATGATTGCAAATTGACGGAGAAGGATATATATATATATATATATATATATATATATATATATATATATATATATATATATATATATATATATTCGTATTGCTGTCTGTTTGTTAGCAATTTGATTAATATATACAAAAATTCCATTATTTTATTATTTCATTCATCCCTATATATAGTATGATTCTTGCAAAATATACGATTAAGAGGTGAACTTATTTGAATATCAAATTAAGGAAAATCAATTTTATTAAATTACGGTATGTTAGTTATTGTTTATAGTGAGAGAAGTGTTTTGTGTGTTCTATTTAAGTTTGTTATTTAAATTTGATTTATATGGATAACATATTTAATTTAATTTATTTTTTTACCGACATCGATTTTTTAGAAATCGGTTAGTTTTATTAAAAAGTTCTGTAAATATATAAAAAGAACGCACTGAGAAAGACACCCATTTATTTAAATATATTTTGTTTAAATACGTTCGTTTTATTACTTACATTAAAAAGTTTTGCGTAAATAGAAAGTTTTTTTTTTATCCTTAAAAGTTTTGTAAATATTTAATATTAAAGAAAATGTTTTGTAAATATATATTTTTTCTTTTAAATCTTTAAAAGTTTTGTAAATATATTTTTAAAAAAATCCTGCCCGCGAACATTCGACCATGTTTGTTATTTGACGTGTTTACAAACAACCAACGGCAATGTCAAGGTCGAAAAACTGGTGTCACTTGAAATGTTCGCAAATCTTTGTCTTCTGCTACGGGGTATCTAATCCTTACTTGATCCGAAATAATATATATATTTAAGGAAATAATGTTAGCTGTGTCCAACTGTGTTTGGCTAAAAAGATCAAAGGTCTGAGTTACTTTCTGGCTAATATTATGCGAAATCCGAAATCAGCAATGAGTGTAGTTCATCGCTGAAGATCTCCATTAAGGCATTCATAAGAATATATTTCACTATATAAACTGCGTCACTCGCTTTATTGCAGATTAGTAAAATATCAATATTTTCCTAAATATACGTCACAAAAGAAATGAAAATTGTATCATCAAATGATTGTTTCAAGCTCCTAAAATTGTATTCAAATTCATGCGATATTCACGAAGTTATGACATTTTATTTATTATCAAGTAATTCATACTGTCCATCGCTTTATTGCAGGTCTTTTAAAATCCTAAAAAAAAAGGCGATTAACGATTATCGAAAAGGAAAGGGCTCGGAGGATTG
>NC_136496.1:69434798-69437298 GCF_053919585.1 Euprymna scolopes
TACCTAACACCAATGACCGCACAGTGCCTGGAAGAGTGCAACTCTTATCGAAATAAGGTTGGTCTACATATCACAGTATTTGAATAATTCGTAAGTCAAATGTGTTGGTATTAGAACACGTGACACATTATTAGTATAAGTGCATCTGTAAAATTAGCAAGCGGTAAAGTAAGACCTCAGCATCTAAATTAATGGATCTGGTGTAATCGGGTGGCGAGCAGAGTATATGCTAACGAGAGGCAGAACACTCCCTCAAGTTTTTTTTTTTTTTAATAAAACGGTGAACAATCCCAAAAACAATTGGTTAAATTGATTAACGTGAGTAAAAAAAAATCATTGTATAACATGGGTAATTTTTAACCTATTTTGATGAATAGAATAAGGAAATCTTACTACACATCTATAATTTAAATCTCACCGGTCTGTTTCAATGTATGTATGTATGTATGTATGTATGTATGTATGTATGTGTACAACTTTCGACAGAGGCGACGGATTTTCACGAGATTGGTATATTTTTGAAGCTCGACCTTTCGGCCGATAAATATCGAAAAATGAGCTAAAAACAATCATACCTTCACCCTTAACTAGGCACTTTTCTACAAAGAGGGGTCGCTTATTTCGCCGATATTTTCGAAAGTGATCCCCTCTTTTCGATTGACTAGCCTTAATTTGAATCTTTGTCACTTCCAGTTTGGCGATGGACGCAACGACGAAGACGTAACGTTTCTTTTCACGATCTTTTCCTCCTTCGCAGTATGGGTTCGAGCCTGCGTGCCTACTACCACTTTTTTTTGCTCAACACACACCTCCAAACACCCGGGCAAGGCCGGGCACCCAGGCTAGTCTATAATATAAATCTCCCCTTTCTGTTGAAATGTATGTATGTATGTATGTCTCGCAAAATCTTTCGACAGAGGCGACGGATCCTGACAAGATCGGTATAATTTTGAAGCTCGACATCTCGGACGACAAATATCGAGAAATTGGTCAAAGACATTAATATCTTCACTCTAAAATCCACCCTTTTATACAAAGAAGGGTCGGTTTTTTTCGCCGACATTTCAGTAAGTTATCGTCACTATTGGATTAACTTCACTTAATTTCAAAGCTTTTGACTTCCGGTCGCGTCAGGGAGACATCGGCTAAGACGTCAGATATTCTTTCACTTTCTTTTTCGCCTTTGCGCCACGGGTTCGAGCCTGCATGTCTACCTACTACTACTTTTTAAATACCTCTCTTCACCCAGGCTGCCTACTGTTGTTTTGATTCCCTATATATGCTACTACCATTTTTAACACCTCTCTCCACATTCACGAGTTCGAGCCTGCCTGCCTGCCTACTACCACTTTTTTTTTTTGCTCAACACACACCTCACAACACCCGCGCAACGCTGGGCACCGAGGCTATATATATATATATATATATATATATATATATATATATATATATATATATATATATATATATATATATTAAGTAATGTGATTTATAATTTAAAATTTAAAAAATTTTAAAAATTTAAAAATTGAATTAGCTCTAGGACATTTAACTATCGAGCTTATTATATATCTAAATTACAATGAGCACTTTCTATTTCCTGTATTTTAATTAAACTAGTAATTTCACTGTTACATTAAAATACACTCAGCTCTTTAGACTATTGTTCTAATCTCCTTTAAATTATATATATATATATATATATATATATATATATATATATATATATATATATATATATACTAGCCGGGGTGCCCTAGCGTTGCCCGCGTTTTGTGAGGTGTGTGTTCAGCACAAAAAAGTGGTAGCACACATAATAATATGCGCGCGCGCACATAATAATGATATCCGCGCGCGCGTGCGCTCGTGTGTGTGCTGTGGTCCTGTTTTGGACCAGAACAAAGACACAACCCGCTAATTAGCGAAAGTATATTTAACAGAAAATAAAATACAACAAATAAAGAGTGTCGGTATATATCAGCCCGACTGCCATGAGTGCAAAATTCGAGCATAACCCGTGCTAAAGCCAAGACACGATTTCTTGATCTTTATAGTTAGTGGAAGAGTTGATTTTTATTCCTAGGATAGACGCATCACAACTATATATATATATATATATATATATATATATATATATATATATATATATATATATATATATATATTTCTGTGGAAATATTTTATTTCCTTATAATATATACCAATCCTTATTTAAGCAGCTCAATGTAATTACAGAGCAATATAGTGTATGAATGACAATGTATATATTCCAAAGTTCATGATGTTGACCATCTTAGAATTTATTACTTGTCAATGTCAACTGAATTAAAGGAATAAATTATAAGATGGTTAACATCATGAACTTTGGAATATAGACTTTTGTACTTCATCCACTATATATAGATATATACACACACAAACACAAACACACACACACACACACACACACACACACACACACATATATATACACGTATGTGTGTGTGTGTGTGTGTGTGTG
>NC_136496.1:69442298-69554798 GCF_053919585.1 Euprymna scolopes
CGAGAAATTGAATTGTAAAATTATAGTTCAACAGAATAGTTCCCCATCTTAATATTCGGTTTGCAGTGAATGTTGGAAGTCCTTTTTTTGATCCAAAAATGGATATCAACGGCTTATGGTTCAAATGGCTTATGAAAAAAATGTTTTCCGTACAAGAACCGGTGGAATTTTGAAACTGCAACTATAATTCCTAGGGCCTCTTTCTCGATCTAAGAATAATTCTTTTCCGCTGGCAAGAGAGTCCGTGATCCGAAAGCACTAGGCTATTTCGAGCCATCCGGCATTCGATGTAGCATGCTCGCCCCGACGCCATATTGACTAGCGTCGCTAGCTACTATTATGTCCAACTGCGGGTTGAAATGCACTAGGAATAGTTTTGAAGTCAGGATTCTTTTTATTTCTTGGAATGATGTCCGGCAATCTTCTGTCCACTCCCAAGCATTATCCTTTTTCAGCAATTCATTAAGTGGTGCGCGCAATTTGTGCATATTTAGGATGAACCCCTAGTAATAATTTGCCAAACCTAAAAATCTTTGCAATTGAGTTGTTTACTGGTGCCGGCATTTCTTTAATAGCGGTCGTCCTATGTGGGTCTGAGTGTCTGCCATCTTTATCGGTTATTTGACCCATGTATTTAATTGTTTGTAAATAGAACTCGCATTTATCTGCTTTGATCTTAAATCCATAATCTTGTATTCGACTGAATACTTGTCTGATATGTTTTTCATGTTCCTCCTTGATTTTGCTCGCTATGATAATGTCATCAAGATATGCGATTGCGGTGTTCAAGACGGACAGCATAGTATCCATTACTTGCTGGAATATTACGGGTCTCACCTTGATACCAAACGCGAGTCTTTCGTATCTGTACAAACCCCGATGAGTGTTAATACAGAGGAGGTTAGCGCTTTTGTCGTTTACCGGAATCTGTAGGTAAGCGTCGCTTAGGCCGATCTTAGAAAAAAACTTGCCGCCATTTAATTTCGTGGACACTTCTTCTGAACTAGATAATGGATAGTGAAAATCTTTTAAGGACCCGTTGTGTCCGGTCGCGAAGTCGGCGCAAATGCGAATTTCCCCGGACCTTTTCTTTACTTAAACTGCCGGAGCAGCCCACTCACAATATTCAATTTTAGCTAGTATGCCGATGCTTTCTAATCTGTCTACTTCCTGATTTATTTTGTTCAGGGAAGCGAACGAGACATTACGTTTCTTTTTAAACACCAGTTGTATGCTAGGTTTCAACTTAAAATCTGCGGCTATTTTTGTACCTCTCCCCAGACCAGGAGTAAATACGTCTGTGAATTCTTTTTTAAAACAAGTTATAAGTTTCTCCGTTTCTGCTGGGCGGGTATCTATTTTCTTGCAGAATGTGGATATAGGAAGATCCCAGAGACGAAACTTCTCCATGCTGTCAGAACCGAACAGGTTCTCACTATCTTTTTAGCACATACAATCTTAGTTTTTTTGTTTTCTCCCGTAAAGTGACGTTTGTAATTAATTCACCTTCAAAATGAATTTTTGTGCCATTAACGGCCGTCACCGTTCTGTTAGTTTTTAACAAAGTCAGCTTTCGTAATATTTTCCACGTTTTGAGATTTATTATTGAAAGATCCGATCCACTGTATATTTGGAATTTAATAGTCTTGCCGAAAATGTTAACCGTTACATATTTGCGTAGATTTTCATCTACGACGTCCTTAGTTCTGGTTTGACGTACACGGCTTCTATTCTGAGTTTTCCTACAGTGCGAACTTTTATGACTGATTCTATTGCATAAATGGCATCTTTTTGTTAAAATAGGCAATCCCTTACCCAATATATTCCACCACATCTGAAACAAGCACTTGGTGCTTTTAGTTTTTCTGAGTTTCCGTGGTTAGTGTCTGCGTGCTATTTCGACGGTTTTTTCTTAGTTACTTTTTTTATATTCGCGATGCCTGCTCGATATTTCTTGCATATTTTTTTTATAATTTCTACTTTTTGACAATCCTCAGTCAATTTTTGAAGTGTTAAGTTCGGTTCATTTTCTAATTTTGTAAGGACTCTGCGCCTGATTTCCGCATCTTTCCCCGAGGTTAAGCCTTGCGCAAACACAAGACATTTAAAATTGTCTGCCGTTAGTTCAGACAACTTAACGTCATCACAGTGTTTGTTCACTACAGCTGCGTAGGGGGTAAAATCGTCATTATCGTTTTTTACCACGTTGAAACATCTCCAACGCTTATGGAAAAGAGACGTTTTCGGCGAGAAAAGTTCTGTTAACAAATTTACCGTCTCATTGAATGATAAATCTGCTGTTTTCCGAGGCAAGATGTAATCCATGAATTCATCATGCTCTGCTGTTTCCAATTTTCTTTTGCTGTAGTCAATATTAAAAAAAATCTTCATAACGCTGAAAATACGCCGCGAATTATTTTTCCTCTTCCTCGTATTTAAAATTGTCGATCGCGGTCCATATTGTATTCTGAGAAAATGCTGAATTGCTTTCCGCTTTCGCATTATTCTTAACAATTTCTGTAAGCAATTCCTCTGTTCGGAATTTACGTTCGGCTAACAGTTTTTGAACTTCCTTTTGCTGTTCCTCGGTTCGTATTCTGTTTCTCGAATCCTATTTGACGTTCAGTCCAGTGTTTTTCGGACTGTGACTGACGCTTTGCGGCATCGATATGCAACTTGGTCAAATGTTTCAACGCTACTTTCAATTCGTCCATTTTGCTTTGTCAGCATTAGCAATTTCAAAACATTCGCTGAATTTTACAAAACCGTTTTATTCTTTCTTATTTCTTTCTCCAGACAATAAAACGAACAGAAAAACATAAATATATAAAAAGTCCATTGTCTAAAGAAAAAAAATCAAATGTATATTTTTCTTCAGAGAAAAAAAAAACAACGCCCAATCTTAGCAGCGAAAACCACAAGTGACGAATTATTTTTTCAAAAGTATAAAAATTTACCTTTCTAAGTCGCGGCGAACCTTTTTCTTTTTGCAAAAGTACAGCGCTATCTTTGGAAGTCGTTACGAACTTTTTTCCTTTTAACTCTTTTTTTCCGTAATGATCTGCGTTTTTTTTTGCCGCGAACTTTTCAGTTGCAAGTGTTATGTTAGACACCTCCTTAGGCTTGATAATATTTGAGTCCGACGTCGTTAATATTTTTGGAATACTATTTCAACGCGAGTATTTTTTTCAATGTCGTTACTGGTTTCGATTTTAGTATGCTCCTTGGATCCAATGTCGTCAGTGTTTAGTTTTTTAGGACACTGCTTTTAAACGTGAGTATGTTCTCCGAATCCAATGTCGCCACTGTTATGGCTTGCAATAAGCCACAACGAAAACAGAACAACGGAATAGAGTTTAAACAATGTATTACTGGAACAACAACGTAAAAAGGTGGTTACAACTGAAAAGAGTAGTAAACGTCACCTAGCAGGCAAGGGTCGCTCTGGTGTTTAATCCACACCTGGGATCAAAAGGTCTATGGTTTATATAATGGATAGAACAGTCCATTTGGACGGCGATTCCCCCACAACAGAAAGAAAGAAAGAAAGAAAGAAAGAGGGAGGGGGAACATGCAAGAAAGAGAGGGAGATATCTTTTTTCTCGCATGCAAGTGCAGTCTGGTTTCCGATTTTGGGCGAAACATACGCGTCGAGATGGGGGCAAAAAATGCTTCGGAAAAAGAAACGCAAAAAAAGCTTGAGTCCACAATACGATGGCTTCCCTCCAGTTCACTCGTAGACGAAATAAAGTAATCTGTGCCAGAAAATCGGCGTCGTGTTTTCGTCTTGGATGGTTTTTACGCTCATCGACCAGTGGCGGGAAGAATCAATCCTAGAAGAACAAAAAGAAGAAAAAATAAAAAATAACGTTTTGGTGAACTTTATCGCGTATGTACATGCACACACTAGATGTATCACGATTACATACATAGATAGGGACAAAGAGACAATAATAAGATATACACATTATAACAGACAAAATCCACCCCGTTACATTACATGTCTGTTTTGATGCTACGATGACCATTTTCGTGACATTATGCCACGAAGGAACCTTGGTACACGTGAAACAAGATGAAAGAAAAACAACAACAAAAAAAAACATCTTGAATGGGTTCGCAGAACTATAAAGAAAAAACACACACGCACACAGTTAGGAACCATACAACACTAAAGGGTCCTTAAAAGAAGCTCGACCGTATGTATACACACCCGACTGTATAAAATATATAAACTGTATATAAGACTTGTATATATAATGAATTAGGAATATGCACACGGGCGAGCTATTATAATCATTATATCCACTAGAGGATTAAGAAAAGGCCATTAGAACACAATAACACACACACACACACACACACACACGATAGAACGGTTACACATAGACACTTTATATGAAAGAACAAGAATACATATCATAAAATAGTTATATAAATACAAAAAGACAATAACACAACATACTTGGGTTGACCACGAGGGTGAAAAAAGAAAGCGATCGTTAAAGAAATGGCAAACACGCAATCAAAAAGAAAAAAGAAAAATAAAACAATGAAGATCATCATATGAAAAAATAATAAAATAAAAAAACAAATATAAAACAAAGAAATACGAATGTTTTCGATATGGAAAGAGAAAAAACGTATTTAGTGAAGAAAAAAATGTGGTTGGAGTAAGAATGAAAAAAGTAACGAGTATACATACAGCTAAGACACGCACAAACACGCACAATATATATATATATATATATATATATATATATATATATATATGTGTGTGTGTGTGTGTGTGTGTGTGTGTGTGTGTGTGTGTGTGTGCGAGATACACAAAGATATCATAAGTTTTACGAGTGGAAACAAAAGAATTGTGTTTTAAATTCACAGAAAAAATGGTGCTTAAAATTCTGTTTAACGTAAGAAAAAATAAAATGTTTATTCTATTCAGACAAACGAAAAAAAATCTTTTATTAAAATATGGTTGAATTGTGATCTGAATTATAAAATGAAAAGAGGTTGATTTTACTGTAAGAAAAACTGCTGATAGAGAGTAAAAAAAGGAGAGAAGCAAGGTTGAATGCATGAGGGTTTGTTCGTTATGAAACGCCGGCGCCCCTTGTTTTGGTTTGTTCGATACAGTTGCCTACACGGGGAAAAAAAGGTAGAAAAAGAAAAAACTTGCTTAAGGCGAATTACGCGTGTTAATTGTTTTTTTTAACAAATGATGTTATCTTTTTTCAGTTGGACTTTTGAAAGTTTATTTTTCGTTGTTGTTGTTGTTGTTGTTGTTGTTGTTTGCATGTTACACATTACTGCTAATTGCTAGAACAATGGTTGTGTTGGACGGTGGTTGAAGATCAATTCTTATTGTATTTTGTGTTTTGTTAATATAATTTGCATCGTAAAAATGTTTATGTAAATAATTACTTGTAACCTTTGTATTGGACCGACTTCTCGTGTTGTTTACTTACGAAATATAGAAAATTATAAATAAAAAAAGAGTGAATGAAGTGATTTTTCATTGTTATAAATCGGTATTACCCGGGAATTAAAGTTTGTTTTAATACGAGTGCGCTATAAATTCGTTGTTTCTGGCTGAAAGTAACTGAAAAAAAAAAGAAAGAAAATATGTCGTATTTCTGAACACCTAGCGAATTGAACTCTTGTATATATATACTGTTTTGCGATTTTATGCGAGGGTTTATTGATTTTTGTTGCATTTGAGGACATTACGATGATTTGTTGAACTTTGTGTAAAGTCGATTTTGTGGTGTTTTTTTTTTTATTGCAATTTCACCCCAACCAAGGCACATTGCCATTTTACTGTAGGGGCTACTATCAGGGACATAAGCTACAGGGGTGGGTACTATGTGGGGAGTTGAGCAGCAAGATGTCGGTTAACGTTACACTTGAACTTCTGCATGTCAGTACAGTTGGGGAAGCAGGAACTCGGAAGGGAATTCCAAAGTCTAGCGGTTCTGTGGAAGAAACTACTGGAGTAGAAGGCTCTCTTACATCTAGGGGTCTCAACTGTGAAGGGGTGGGATTTAGCTGCTTGTCGGGGTTGTCAGAGTACTTACATCGAGGGGGCACAAGTGCTTGCAGTTCGTCAGAGCATTCACCATTGAAATACTTCTAGAACAGGCAAAGGGATGCTACATTTCGTCGATGGGACAGAGGCTGAAGTTTAGATGACAGTTCAGGACCTATTAGGTTGGCGACTCTCTTTTGGACCCTGTCTAGGAGTGAGAGACAAGTATGAGATGCACCAACCCAAATATGACAACAATACTCCATACATGGGCGAATGGTGGCTTTCTAGGACGGTAGAGAGAACCTACTTTTTCGCAGCGTTTCTGACAATGCTCTCAATGTAATTTTTCCAACTCATGTTTACTGTGAATGTTAGGCCGAGGAGTTTAAAAGATGTACTTTCAGATAAGGATTCTTTGGCCATTACTATTGGTGGTAGAGAAGGATTCTTATCGTTATTGAAGGAAACAAGCTTAGTCTTAGCAGCATTGAATGTGGCCATCCATTTTTGTCCCCATCCACTACAGATTGGAGGTCATCCTCTAGTGTTTTGCCATTTGTCTAGATTGTGTTCATTTGTTTTCCTGTCGTGTCGGTTATAGAGAGTGGTTTCATCAGCATATGTACCCATCTCACAGACAATTTTGTCAGGGAGGTAATTTATGAATATTAGAAATAATAGAGGTCCAAGGAGAGACCCCTGGGGCACTCCCGCATTTATATCATATTGTTTAGATATACGACCATCGATGACAACCTGGATTTTTCTCTTATCTAAGGATTTAATTATGTTAAAGATTCTTCCAGTGATACCGTATGCTCTGATTTCCCTGAGAAGACCTTCATGCCATACGCTGCCAAAAGCCTTAGATATATCTAGAGCTACTGATCTACCCTCCCCTGCTTTGTCAAGTGAATGGTATATACGCTAAGAGATTACAGTTAGGATTTCTGCTGTGGAACGGGCTTGCCTAAATCTATATTGTTGGTCAGTCAGAAGTTTAGCATCTGTAAGGTGATGGACTAGAGCTTAGTTAATAATAAACTCAAATATTTTGGTGAAAAGTGGGAGGAGGCTAATGGGACGGTAATTTACTGGGTCAGTTATTTCACTAGAATTCTTGAAAACTCGTACCACAGAAGCAGTTTTCCAGCAGGCAGGAAAGCAAGATTCATTATGGAATTTGTTGTAAAGTTTAGAGAGAACCGGCGCTACTTCGGTGGAGCACTTTTTTTTAATAGTACAGCCGGGATGAGATCAGGTCCACATGCTTTTGAAGTGTCAAGATGTTTTTATGATATCGTGCACCTGAGAAGGGGTGATTTCCAGATCGTCTAGTGTGGCGTCTGTCCGCAAAGGAAAGTCAGGGAGGGGGTGGTTTGCAGGGTCCAGTGTGGAGTTGGAGGCGAACCGACTGGCCAGCATGTTAGCCTTCTCGGTTGCTGAGCAAACAACCTCATGATTGTTTGATAGTGGGGGATGTGATTGTAATATTGGTTGTAAAATTAGCTTTGGAAGATTGTGTCACCCTAAACTTGGTGAGTTAATTTTAAGTAAATAAATTGAAAATATAAATAATTGTAAAAAAAAAAAAAAATGAATGTTACATTACGGTCATGATTTATTTTATTTATTATTTCGGAAGTGATTCGCATCTATTTTTTATCTTTTGTTTCGTGGTTTTCTTCGGCCAGAGACAGTTACCGGGAAATTCGGTGTTCGCATTCGCTATACAGGCAGGTTTTAGCTGAAACTTAAAGAAATAGATTTCATAAACAGGAACTGCTCTGTGCGTCTCAGCGGGTTACAAATATATAACCTTAGAAAATGCAGATTATTCCTCTAACATGGAGCGAAAGCTTATAAGGGCAAAAGGATTGCTATTAGGTTGCAAATCACTCGGGCGACGAGAAGTTAAGTGGTGTATAAAATAAAATAAAGGCCAGCATACGTAATCAGTAGATTGGATCTCAAACAGGAGTGATAGTATATCAGGACACCTTAATTCTTTTCATGAGTATATATCTGGGTTGGCCATAGTTTTGTACTGTACACTTTGGCGTGGATGTAGGAAAAATCACACATAGTCCTTCGAAATGATAGTTAGTAAATTAGTAAGCGCGTTTTACTGGCGCAAGGAGAGTAAGGTAAATTAGAGGTGAGACATTTTTCGGATCTGTGCCGGAACCTGTGCTTTTCGAAGTTTGGGAAATCTGAGTGATTCAATACGTAGAAGATATCTTGTGTGTTTAGATATCTGATCGTCGTAGAGATGTAAGTAGTGGTTTTCGGTTTTGTTCACAAGAATTATGATATGACTGAGATGATGTAATGTATAAGATTGTGACAGAAATACGAGGATGGTCTAGTAACATCCGGAGGAGAAGGGAGTGTCAGAAAAATCCGGCGGACGAGTGAATCGTCGAGAGGTAAAATGATTGAGGGCCTCGGTGTTTATGGTTATAAATTTTCTTCGACGTTAGGAGTCGACGAGAAGGGAGTTTCTTCTATTGAAAATCTGAGTTGATGAAGTTATGAGATTTTTAAGCCAGCTGTAGTTACCTTAATGTTGCGATGGATCACTCATCGACCAGTGACGGGAAGAATCGATCATAGAAGACCAAGAAACAGAAAAAAAAGGTATGATGAACTTCATCGCGTATATATATATGCACACACACACACACACACACACACACACACACACACACACACACACACACACACACTAGATGTATAACGATTACATACATAGATACAGACAAAGAGACACACCTAATAAGATATACATGCAACAGATAAAAGTTCCGCCTCGAAATCCTACTCATGTCATAGAGGTATAAAGCTTTAACCGTCTTTCAACATTTTCCGACCACATCACTTGTATGTGTACCGTGGGTTTCTTCCCTTTCATCTTCTGGTCCTCGTTTTGGTCGTGTCGTCTTGGCGATTGTCGAGAGCACGAACATTGGTTTACAAGCACACAAAAAACAAATAACTCAAACTCATAAGAGAAAAGACCACTTGATACATTTTGTATAAATCAGTTGTACCCTGAATACGTGTGTGTGTCTGTGTATGTGGTTGTTTGTATGTGTATATGTCTGTGATACCATCGCAGAAAACAAGTCTCCAAACGCTAACGTTTACATATTAGCTAAGTTTCAGTGCATCAAGTGAGACCCAATTAAAATAATTTGTCTGTCGGGGTGATCACTATCGTTTGGTTGAAGCTCTACCCGATTTACTATGAGTCGCAAATTGTTGTCAACAGTCATCAACTGTCGCCAACTAAGGCAAACTGAAAGCTGTCGTGAACTAATTCAAAACTTGTAAATACATTGACTTTAGGATCAGAAATCCTATGTCCGTTTTTTTTGTCTTAGTTACCGCCACACTTGATTAATAGAAACTGACTTTGTCCCAGCTCGTTATATCAGTCACTCGTAACTGAGTATTGATCCTACTTTCAGGTATTCATTGTGCTGCCTTTTTTTGCCCCTTGATGAATCATTTCAAACAATCGTCATAGTCTTTTTTTTTTTTTATTTCCGACAACTTTTTCTTTGTTTTTAATCACTTCTCACCATCCCCCAAGATCTAGACCCCGTTGGGGAAGGCGTCCACAGTATCATAGAGGAACTCTATCAATCTCTGTTTTAATGTTATTCTTAGACGTAGTATTAGTTTGCAGATTGGTATTTTAAGAATCCCCAGAGAAAATAATCAAAAGAGAATAAGTTTAGATAATGTACAGACTAAGGCTGATCAGTACGCGTCTTCAAGGAAATAGTGATGAATATATTCGAGTGAAACATTAGAGCAATGCGATGGTATTCCATCTTGCGGATAAATCACAGTATATATGTCAATTTTCATGATTAATATTTTTAATAAAAATGAGAGATATAATAAAATCGGCCATCATCGTTTTGGATCACGATGTACGCACTGACATGATCAACTATTTATTTATGAAAATCAGATTTTTATAGTTATGGATGTCCAAATAGACTATAATATTTCTGCGGCTTTCCCGGCCAAATGGTGCTAAAAAGCATTGGTAAAATATAGAGAAAGAACAACCAACAAAAATGGAATCGAAAATAAAAAATAAATAAATAAAAAAAAAACATTGTGAAAAAGAATGACTGAAAAGGACTAGGATTTAATATATATGATATATATATATATATACATGCTATCTTTGTGCTAGTATTATGAGACTGGCTGGTACTACTAGACCAGACTGTCTGAAGATACCGGATTCCTGACTGAAAATACACTAAACATTGATGTTCTTGTTTTTCTTTTCTTTTTACAAAGCCCAACCTTTTTTAGTGTAAAAACCAAATATAAAAAATCCCCTCTACAAACAACCAAACCAAACAACATGAATAAATATGTGAAGATATAAAGAACTAAAAGCTTAAAAACTTTTCCAGAATTAAAGTTTTCAACACTAAATAACCTTGAAAACATTGATATGTCGTAATATAAAACAAGCAACCATTCTTACACTGGATCAGTATTCGTAGAAAGGGCCAGTGTTAAGTTAAAGCTGAAGAACAATAGACTAGGTGACGAGTGCAAAATCCAATCGTTCTTTAAAGTAAAAAAACTATTTTTCTCTAAAGCAAAACAACATAAAGAAATATTTGAAGATATAAATAACTTGAAGCATGAAAGAGTTCTTCCAAAATTGCTGGATTCGGCATTAAATAACGCGAAAAGAGTTGATTTCTATTCTAATTGATAGAATCCAAGCATTTTAAAAATACCTTTGAAATCAGTGTTATATATATATATATATATATATATATATATATATATATATATATATATATATATATATATATATATATTAAAATGAATGGGGTCACCAACAATTGTTATTTTTTCTTTTTTTACTTATTTTATTATTTCACTAGCAGAAGTACCAGTCGTTGACTGGGTTCAAAAACAGCCTACAGAAAATGAACTGCTATTGATGAAAGTATGATAGGTTTTAAAAGGTGGGGTTGTAAAGAGATAGGTTTTGATACTAAAATTTTTTACCCTAAGCAAAATATGATGAAAGTAAAGATAATTTTCGTGAAAATATATATTTTTTATATCAACTTTGTTTCCATTCGTATATAAAAATAAAAAAGGTTATGTAAATGTTTTTTAAAAGACACGTAATCACGTGAGCAGGATTTTTTTCCTTCTTTTGACACGATAACAAGTAACGTTCTTATTTTTTATTATTTATCTATTTATCTATTTTCCAAAAAGTGCCACGTGCAAGTGGAGAAGGAAAAAACAGAGTTATGCAAAATTTGTGTCGAGAATTGTCTAAAGTTCCGATTTTTTTTTTTTTTAGCTTTCACTTTAATAAGAACGTGAATTTATGAGGTGAATTTATTCGACACAATATAATTCAACTCAAAAAAATAAATAAAAGCTGACGTGAATTAAGATTAAAGTTAAGTGTTATTGTGAACCCTCACCCCTTTTAAAAAACCTTGTTAAACTTTGTGACATATTTACATTCTATGGAGGTTAGGCGCGAACGAACACCTAATGATTTTATTATACCATATTTCTTCAAACTGAAACATAATTATCAAAGTATACTTCCGCAGATAGATATGAAAAGTCTTTATTAAAGTTTGTGCCTATTTCCATTCCATGGAGGCCTGGCGCGAATACAGACCCCACAATTTTATTATACCATCTCTATTTAAGTTAAAACATACTCATCAAAGTATTCTTATGTACATCTATATCAACAACACTTGTAAACGTTTTTTTTTTTAATTTTTAAATTTTTTATTTCCATACTTTGTGGACCAGGCGCGAACGCAGACCCCACAATTTTAATGAACTACCGTTCTGCCAGATCAAACATCCCCATTCCTGTGTCTCGATACATCTTCTATCATTATATGTAATCAGTTTTTTTTTAAATAGTCAACCATATAGGAGCCTATTCGTGACCACACACACGCACACACACACACATACACACACATACACACACATTCAGCTTTATATTATAGATATTGCGACTTGTCAAGATCGGCCTCCACATGAGTAACCTATAGCATGTGTCGCCAGCTACCACACCTAAACACTAGTCGAGTGTGATAATACCAAACCGGAAGCGACGGCCACGACTGCGTCTAGGTTAACGTCTGTCTCACGTCGTAATCTTTTCATTCACTCTTTTTCGCTCAGGTTTCTCGCCTTTTTTCTTCTTTGTCTTTGTTGGATTCTCCTCGACAACCACTGTTATTTATATATATCCTATTTAGTGACACACGTTTGAGTCTCACTTAGATAAACCCATTACCTCTGATGGGTTACCAATGTTAGACTGGACTTGTTTCCAGGAGAGCTAAATAATAAAAACTCATAGATTAGTTGCACCAGTCGCATTGGTTGATGTATTTTCTACAACCATCGGAAAGAACTGCCTTTTCTTTCTTCATCTACCTAAAACCAAACAGAATTGCCGTCTGTGGATCACGTTGCCACAAAATCGCTTCCCTTAGGACTACAGCATCACTATCTTCAAATATAAATAAATAAACACAAGTCATAACACGTCATCAACTTTGGCATCCATTCTGATCATAATTTTCAATCCTCTCATACTAGTCATCATCCTTCAAATGACAATGTATTCACCCCATTAATCCAGTCGTTCCCAATCACTGGGCCGTGGCACAATGGTGTGCCACATATAGGTTATAGGTGAAAGTTATAAATTGTTATAGGTGAAAGTTATAAATTGTTATAGGTTGAAAACAGCTTTCATATCGTTATAAAGGGAGTTTGTTTCATTAAAAATACTAACTCACATATTATTTCTGTGATATTGATAACCTATAATATAAATCTCACCTCTGTGTGTGTGTATGTGTGTGTGTGTGTGTGTTGTTATGTCTCGCTAAAACTTTCGTCAGCCGCATCGGACCTGGTCGAAACCAGTACTGTCTGAAAGACCGATAAGTTGGATACATACTATCTGAAAAAAAGAAAAAGATTTATTCTGTGGTTATAAACTGGACAATTTCTTGAAAAGAGTGGTCGCTTTTTGCGTCGAGATTTTCGCAAGTTGCGCACGCCTAGTAAACTGAAAGTATGTTTAAAAAAAAACTTATTTTGAAAACGTCGTGGCCGTGGCAGCTAGCGCGTTAGCTTCTCTTCCCTCTTTTTCTTTTTTGTGTTTAAGGTTCGAGCCTGCTTACTACGGCTATATATATATATTTTTTTCTCGGTCACACGGGCACTCGCTGCTATTTTGATTGAAGGAAAAGTTATTTTGATTCATTTATTTTCTTTTTTTTAGGGCGGATGTTCCATCGCACGAGTTGCCGAAACTTCTTCCAGTCTATTCTGGTGGTTGCTCAATATCCTTAGTATAGTAGCTCTGTTCAAACCGAATTTCATGTCCACCCGGGCAACACCGGGCATCCATACTAGTTAAATATAAAATTAAGAAGAAATAAAATATATAATAAAATATTAGATAAAAATATATAATACATCGTTTGTTGAATTTGTCCTTTTCTTTTTTTATATTTTGAATTTTCCATAAGAATAAACATTGGTAAGCATTGTTAAATATTTAAATATCCAATTTTTGTGAAAGGTGTGTCGCGGAAATTAAAAATAATCTCAGTAGTGTGCTGTTACGAAAAAAAAAACACACTTGGGAATCTTTGCATTAACTCTCATCCACGAGTGTCTTTTTGTTGTGGTATAAAAATAAAGATGTCCACCTTACATACGACTAAAATGTCCGATAGATTGATCATTGGTTTTCCCTCTTTGACATAATATAAAATATACACACTTACAAAATTACGCTAATGACCTAGCATTGACTCTGTTTGATTAGTGACGTAAGCGACAATAGTGTTCAAGGGTATATAGCCTTTTTATTTATTTATTATTATTTTTTTGTAAAGTACGATTTAACAGCAGTAAATATTGATAATCCGTTTCGTGTCTGTGGAGTAAATAACATTTACAATTAGTTGCGATAAGCCATAGTTAATCTATCTTAATCCGTTTTTGTTTTGTATTTTATTTCTTAAATGGTGCAGTTATTGCAAGACAATTTAAAATTATATTTCGTTCATTTACTGAAAAACATCCACTTGTTTCATCTTTATGTTCAGCAGTGATGGGACGATACCATTTTTTAAAGATTCCGATAAACTAGCGATTCTGTTCGAAATTCCAGATTCCGATACAATTACCGATTCCGATAGTTTTAAAATCTCCAAATACTTAGCTGTTGATTGAATTTTTTTTATTATTAATTTTCAGGTTACTTTAAAACAATGATGTACTATTTGTATACATTTTCGCAAGCGTAAAAAATGCACTTGTGGAAAATCGTCTATAGATTTTAGTTTCATTGATCGTTCAAAATCAATAAATATTGATCATTTTATCATTAGTACTAGTAATGGAAAATTAAGTTAAAAAAAAAAAACGCATATAAAAATTTGTTTTTGACATCGGAAAACAGACACACAGTTTTCCGATCCGATACCTTTCAAAGTTCGGATTTTTTTTTCTGATTTCCAATTCCGATTCCGATTAATCGTCCCAACTAATATTTCAACTTGTAATTTAATGTCTTCTCAATGGAGAGCTTGTTTAGAGAAAAATCGTCGCAAAATACACCGTTCAAATACACTAGACAACACAGCCGTTGGTGTTGCAAGCCTGTTATGATCAACGTTTCTGGATTTTGCAAAACGTGATCACATCTCATCTATATTATGTAAAGTGGTTAGTTTGTTGAAATCTGATACATCTTTTGTAAAACGCCGTTGTTGGTGAGTGCATGTCTTTTCCTCATCCTAAAATCGTGAATATTCATTTTTGAGGAGCTGAATTTTTCTGACCTTCAAATAACCTTGTACGAAACTTGTGGAAAATAGACGAGGAAAAGGACCGTGAAGTTACCAATTAATCTCAGATATGAGCTACTGTTGAAGACAGAAAAAAGGGGAAAGAAAACAGCTGTCAGGATGGAATAATAAAATTGTCCATATAGAAAAGACGACATGCTTCTATTTCCGTTTGATGAAAACGGTTTTATTTTTTTTTGTTGCAGACCATCTACTAGTTGGCTAGTTGCATACAAATCTCAAGAGCGACAGAAGACGTCTATCAATGTTCAACGAGCGAGATCGGAGATGCGCCGCTGTACAACTCATGCTCTCTACAGATCCACGTTATGATAACAGGACCATTGCCAGCACCTTAAATATGCAAATCCGAACGGTTCAACGCTTGAGCGCACAGCTCAACAAAGTTTTCGCTTTGGTGTGGTTTCAAGTGAGGACTACATCATGCTACCTCACATCTTCGAAGTCAACAAGAGTGTTGTTATCCCCTGGTAAAATCAGATGGCCGCTGGCAGACCCCAGGTATGGCAGCAGGAATCGGCGGCGGCCCACAAGTCCAAAGAGACCCAAGCTTGGCTTCAGAAGGATTGCTGCAACTTTGTACCCTTTTCTCACTGGCCCGCCTCCTTCCCAAACCTTAATCCACTGAACTACTTCGTTTAGTCAAACCTCGAGAAAATAACCAACATGACCTCCCACAACATCAAAGGAAGCCTGATCGCCACTATTCGCCAAGTATTTGCCAAGTATTTGCCGAGCACCCATCCGAGCTCCCGCCGGCGCTTGTGGAAAAGACATGCTCACAGTTCCCGACCCGTATCGAAGCGGCGATTGAGGCTGAATGCAGCTACATTGAATAGATTTCAGCTCTACTAAATAATCAAGTTATCCGAATTATTTTTTTCAATAAAAGTTTTAAAATAAAGCTGTAGTGTTGTTTTCTTTAGGGCAACAAATTTATCGTTCAACCCTGCAGCAAATGTGGTTACTAATTCAAGATTCAAACGTTATTTTTAAGCTTTTAAACTGTCAAATATAAATTACTTTCTGGATTTAATTTAAGTGTTCGGACAAAAGTCAAAGTTTAAAACTGATAGATAAATACTATCTCTATAATGAACGCGTAGAAATTAGATACCAACTGGCCTATTGAGATATTACCTTTCTTTCTTGGTTCGTTATGTTCTTACTGTCCTTTCCCACTTTTGCAATGCTATGCAGCAAAATGTTCGCCCCAAAACTGATTAAAATGCTTGTCGCATGTCTGAGTACCCGTTATGTATAAATTTCAAATGTTTAGACCCAAAATTGGCTGAGTAGTTTGCTAGATACCGCAACGGTCAAATATTTTGAACTTTGACCCCTTAGCAGCTCAAATTTTCGACCCAAACCGATTAAAAGCTTGCCCTATCTCTGAATACCTTTTATGTCAAATTTCAGATGTTTAGACCAGAAATTGTCTGTCTGAGTAATTTGGTAGAGACCGCAGAGGTTAATTTTTTTTTTTTAAAACTTTGACTCCTTAACATATATTTTTTAGGCTCAAATCAAATTAAAAAGTTTGATCCATGTCCAAGTAACCCACATTTAAAATTTCGAGTGTTTAGACGCAAAATTGGTGGAGGAATTTGTTAGATTTTTTAATGTGTCAAATCGTTGAACTTTGATCCCTTGACAGCCAAATTTCTGGCCGAAACCTGATTAAAAGGATTTTCCCAAATCTTTATACCCCTTATGTCAAATCTCGAATCGAGTCGAGAATGTACAGAGTTATTTGGTAAGGCAATGCACACACACACACACACACACACACACACACACACACACACACACACACACACACACACACACACACACACACACACGTGCGCACACACACACACATTTTCAGTTTCATAGATACATAGATTATTTTTTATATATAATGACTTGAATTAAAGTTTAAAATGTAAAAATCAAGTACCATTCTTTAATTTTGCTCTTAATAGAAGTATTCATTTCGAACGCGTTCCTGCCATATCAAAAAACCTACTGTGTATTTTATATGACAGCCTCTCTACTTGCACATTGAATTACAGTTTAAAATGCAAAAGGCAAGTATCATCGTTCAGTTGTGCTTTAAACAGAAACATTCACTTCGAACGCACCCCTGTCATATAAAAGAACCTACTGTTGATTTTATATACTGGACATTTCTGCTTCTCAAATGTACTCGTGATGTTAAGCTGTATAAGGCGTTAACTTTGGTCAAAATCGCCTGTTCTTTCTTTCATTTTATTATTTGGATTATCGATCATCGATGCTTATTGAAGACGTGCCGATACAATACTTATCTAAGAACACTATCAGGCACGTAAAGTACATTTGTGTGAACTTAAAAAAAAAAATAGCCCTACGCGTTTAAGAGTCCATAGGAGAATTTCTCTCTCATACATACACACACAAACACACTGTTTCTTATATATAATTATAGAGATATATATTCATGCAAAGTCTGTGGGGGAAAAATATAGCAAAGTGTTCGTTTATGAAAAAATATCTCAATAGAAGTGTGATATTTATTTTTTTGTTACAGAAGAGCAGAAAAAAACCTCGGTACTCTGTTGGCTGAAGAAAATCCGACATCGGAAACCAGAGATTGGTCCCCTTTATTCTGGATTTGGAACCGACAGTTCCGATGTTTGCTGATCTTTTGTAACACACACACACACACACACACACACACACACACACACACACACACACACACACACACACACACATATATATATAATATACTTTAAACTTCAAAACTGAAATATTGTCATTACCCGCCTTCCCCCTCTATTATCTCTTACACACCCTCCCCCCGTATTCTTCCTAAAAATAATTCTTCCTAATACTAACCAACCATTTCTGTAAGGTCTGGCGAGGCTGTTAGATCGTAAACACGGTCCAACATCCGAAACATATGTAACCAAACAGATAAAACGGTAAAAAAAATAAAACATATATATATATATATATATATATATATATATATATATATATATATATATATATATATATATATATACACTGTATTGTTGAATGTATGCTTTTACTTGGGAAATATGTATTTGGTACATTTGAACATATGTAGAAAAAAAGAAAAAAAACGATTTATATGACGAAACGGTTTTATGAAAAAACAATACAACGAAAGAATATCTCAATAGAAATCACATTAAATGCCTCGCTCTTGGACAAGAATGAACAAGCCTTTTTTTTTTCTGGCTTCCGATTCAAGATAAGTGGACATGAAATTGAAAGCGATACAATTATGATGATGACATGTGGTTGAGCCAACTTTTAATCATCGACTGACACCGAGATTTGTTTATTGCATCACAGGTTTCATAGTAAAAAAAAAAGTCAATACGTTTGAGGCCAACAGGGGATTAAATGAGATTTGCACAAAGTCTCCCTTTACTCCCTCCTAAAAAATGCTAAACACGACGATATGCAGTAAAAACAGGATTACTCGTACTCGAAAAGTCGCAACTGCAAAGCTCACAAAGAGTCAGCCTTCTGGGGGCAGCAAGTATTGTTGGTAAGCCAAGGTTAATCTCGGCCTTGTCGCTTACAGGTTCCGCTGATCTAGCGAGATTGGTTGCCATTGGAAAAGAAGATTGTAATAAATGCAACTTGTAAACCGCCCAGCTTATACAAACGTGCCCGATTATTCTCGTATGCATTTGATATTATTCTTACTAAATAAATAACACTTTCTAATATATATATATATATATATATATATATATATATATATATATATATATATATATATATATATATATATGCTTTTAATTTGTCTTTACATAAGCAGAAACTTGTTGCTACATAGTCATGAGCATATTTCGGTTTTCTAGTATTTAGTAACTAGAGACCTAATCAGGAAACAACGCTTATACACACACACACACACACACACACACACACACACACACACACACACACACACATATATATATATTATAATTACACAATAATCAAGACAATAATATATTATAACAGGTTAATCATAAGATGTATTTCATGTGTTATAATCATTTCTAACACTGAAAGAAATACATCTTATGATAGACCTGTTATAATATATTATTGTCTTGGTTATTGTGGAATTATAATATATATGTTCGATTATTAATACTGATAATCGCTGAGCTTAATTATCTGGGTCAATTAATATTGACTTCAGTTTAATTGATATATATATATATATATATATATATATATATATATATATATATATATATAAACATTACCGAAATTTAATAAGTAAATTTTGGTTAAAAATTATAAAAATACACTCTCACACATCACACACACACACACACACACACACACACACACACACACACACACACACACACACACACATATATATATATATATATATATATATATATATATATATATATAAACATTACCGAAATTTAATAAGTAAATTTTGGTTAAAAATTATAAAAATACACTCCCACACATATATATATATTTAAACATTGTTAAAAACAACAGAAAACTTTTATTTTAATTTTCTGTATTATTTTTTAGTATATACGTCAAAGGTATAAATGCATGGTACAAGCGTTTTTATTCTCAAAGTGTCCGCATTTTTTTAAATACTTTTTTCTAAACTTTTAACTTTTCATGTACTCACTTACACATGTTCAGGAATTTGTGTTAAAAGCTCAGTCGGAATTATGGGCAGATTTATTTAAATAGTAGTTAGGTTGCGTGCGAAGGTGCGAATGATCTGTTAGCGGCAGTGAGGAGGTAAGTATCATGGGGACGGGAGCGTGCCAGTTCTAGGGTTAGTTGCAGGAACGAGTTGGGTGTGAGGAGGGGAGTTATCCAAGAAATGTAAGTGTGTTAGTACAATTTCGGAATGCGACCTGATTAAGAGGAGGTTTTGCGTATGTATCAACGCACTTTAGAGTGGTCGCATGACCCCTCGTTGTTTTTCTAACAATATATTTATAAAACATACGCTAATGTGTACTAAATCGGTGGAGTTTAGCTTCGCTGATATTATGTGCAGTCAGGTCGACGAGGTTTCGATGGGGAGTCCATTGGCCCAAATTTTAGCGTTGAGTTTTACGAATCCGTTCCTTTTAGTCTTAGAACTATACCCATTTCCTAAGTTAGATATGTTGATGACAATTTTGCTATGTTTGCATCCAAAAGTGAAGCATCGGCATTCTTTAATAAGTCGAATTCTCTTCATGAGGCTCTGCAGTTCACTATGGAAAGTGAGAAGGATATTTTTATTCTCTTCTTTGGTGTTCTTGTTATACGTTCAAGAGATAGCTTTATAGGAAGTCAACTTTTACTGGCCTGTATGTGAACTGGTCTCTTTTTGTGCCAAAATCATGAAAAGTCGGCTTAATTTTTTTCGTTCGTACATAACGCTCTCATAATTTGCTCACCTTGCAGACTGGACTTAAAACTAAATAGGACCAGAGAAATATTCATTAATAATGGTTATCCAGAAGACTATGTTAATGATTATATTAATGAAATGGTTTCAGATTTCGAGCCCCTAAAATAAGTTGGGCTTTAAAATGCCCTGCTTATTTAAAATTACCATAAGGGAAAATAGTATAAATGTGCATAAACGTTTGATATATACTGCGAAACCTGCATTAGCTACTTTTCGTAAGGATATTGTGCCCTGCATCAACTATAGCAATATTGTTTATCAATTTAAATGTCACTGTGGTGCTGATTATGTGGGACGGATTTCCTTGCAATTGCAGACTCGTATAAATAAGCACGTTCTATCCAAGATTAGACAGAGAAGAATAGGACCCGTAAATCTCCCTCTCTCTGCGACTTTGGACTCTGCTATTGGCTAACATTTGGTTGAGAATCTATGTTGTGCCAGTAAGTATAAAATAGAGTAGTTTAAGGTACTATGTAGAACAGATTCATTTAAAAATTGTGGGGTCTGTCTCTATCGCTATTCGCAATACTTTGTGCTTTGTTTGTGTGTAATGATATAAATAGATTCTTTTATAAATAAAGTGCAGATTTATTCTTATTAGAATCAATTTCCAAAGAAGTATATATAAATGTATGGATATCTGACATCCTCTAATAAACACACGTAAAAAATATAACTATTTTATCTTTAATTATTAAATATTATATATATATATATATATATATATATATATATATATATATATATATATATATATATTAGTGATGGGACGATTCCAACATTTTTCCCGATTCCGAATAAATTAACGATTCCGTTCTAAATTTCTGATTCCGATTCAATTCTCGATTCCGACCCCGATTCTTTTATATTTTATGTACTTTTGGTACCGCACTGAAATAATAACGTTATTATTTCGAAAGCCATTCAAAATATGGGGAAGGGAGGGAGTTTTGTAACTATTCTGTGCTTCCACCTAACAATTTAATAAAAAAAAGATACCGTGAAACTTGAATTTAACCTGAAAAAAAAAACTATTTAAAAATAGCGCGGTACCAAAAAATACCAGGTGTTTTTTCGGTACTTATGTATTATTTGATAATATAAGACTTTCTTTTTTTTTTTTTTGCTTGTTTGTTTGTTTAAAAGTTATTTAAAGGGCTCTTTTGATATATATATAAGCATTACCGAAGAGCAGAAAAAAACCGGCAGCTTTGTTAGGGGGCGATAACTCCAATTTCTTCTTGGTCAAATAACGCGGCAAATAAGTAACAAGCAAGATTTTTACCGAACACAAAAAATTATTGTATAAAAATGTATCAATATATAATTGTAAAAACATTTATTGTATAAAAATGTATCAATGTATAATTGTAAAAACATTTATTGTATAAAAATGTATCAATATATAATTGTAAAAACATTTATTGTATAAAAATGTATCAATATATAATTGTAAAAACATTTATTGTATAAAAATGTATCAATATATAATTGTAAAAACATTTATTGTATAAAAATGTATCAATATATAATTGTAAAAACATTTATTGTATAAAAATGTATCAATATATAATTGTAAAAACATTTATTGTATAAAAATGTATCAATATATAATTGTAAAAACATTTATTGTATAAAAATGTATCAATATATAATTGTAAAAACATTTATTGTATAAAAATGTATCAATATATAATTGTAAAAACATTTATTGTATAAAAATGTATCAATGTATAATTGTAAAAACATTTATTGCATAAAAATGTATCAATATATAATTGTAAAAACATTTATTGTATAAAAATGTATCAATATATAATTGTAAAAACATTTATTTTATAAAAATGTATCAATATATAATTGTAAAAACATTTATTGTATAAAAATGTATCAATATATAATTGTAAAAACATTTATTGTATAAAAATGTATCAATATATAATTGTAAAAACATTTATTGTATAAAAATGTATCAATATATAATTGTAAAAACATTTATTGTATAAAAATGTATCAACATATAATTGTAAAAACATTTATTTAAAAGTCTACGTAAAAAAATATAATTTTACTAAAACAATTTTGTAATGAAAGCAACATTGTATTTTTATAAAGTAAAATAGCTTTTTTTTTTCGAACAAATAAATAATTTAAATGTTTCAATTAAAGAAACTTTGAATGGTTAACAAAAATTAATAATTTTTAACAGAAACGCACCAGCTGGCGACAGTTTAGGGAAACGCATCAAGAACAGATGGTATTTATTTGCTCCCCCACCGAGCAAATTAGGCACAAGGCCGATTTTTAATGTGAGGAGTGAAGGGAGGGGGGAAGGGGAAAAGGGGACCAGCTCCCGAGAGGTGGGAAATGGGAGCTGGTTAAAGGTCAGACATGTGGGGCTGCCCCCACATCTGGTCCTTGCTAGTCATAGCTTGCAGTATCTGCCGGAACAGATACTACACTTTGATCTTGTCCCCCGTGCCACGGAGGGCGGGGGGGGGGACATAACGCATCAAGAACAGATCGCCGACGCCCGCATACTGCAGAACTGCCTTTTGTTGTTTCTTGAACACAGCAAGTGTTACAACTAAGTTAATTTTTTAAAATAAAATAGTTGTTTTATTATTTGATAATACAAGAAGTGTTTTCTTTTTTGTTTGTTTTGTTTTGTAATAACACAAGAAGTATTAAAAACTATAGTAATTTTTAAAAATAAATATATAGTTTCTTTTTTCGTGTCTTCCGTTCGGTTTCGTTACATAATCAACAGTATCAACTTCCGGTAGCTTTATTTTTTTTTCGAGCAGTGATCTTGGACATTACCTAAAAACTATACAAATTTATTTCTTTTAGAGGGGGAGTCGTTTTAAGACTATATCTACCACGGTATTTTCTTTAATTTTTATTTTTTGAGCGATTACCGAGACTCCTAAGACATGATCCTCTCATGTCGGACATTTTTTGTTTAAAAGTAACAATCGATATTACCCATTTTTTATTTTTAACTAAATAAACTCTTTAAAATAAGTTGAACCACCAAAAACTTTCAAAGCTAGGTAGAAAACAAACACTTAGAAAAATCAATTTTATTTTTTTAAAACAACAGTAAACAAGTAAAAAATATTAAAAATATTATGGGATGTGTATTCTTTTTTCAAAACAATATCTCCTTCAATAACGGTCATAAAATGTGTTTTCAATCGACATTTATTAAATAATGAACGATTTTTCCTACCTAGCAAAAAGGGACGAATTTTCCAAAGTTCTTTTTAAAATGGGTAGGGCGTGGACATTGATAACTATTATGTGTCTTCCTTCTACGAATGAAGTTTAAATTTAATTTTAATTACAAAAGTTTGGTGGGTTATTAAATTGATTTGGCTCGCTATAAAAAAACGAGATGAAAAAAAAAAAAAAAAAAAATAATAATAATAATAATAATAAAAAATAATAATAAAAAATAATAATAATAATAATAATAATAATAATAATAAAAAAAAAAAAAAAAAAATAATAATAATAATAATAATGTCAAGGAATAATAAACAAAAACATATCCTAAGTATGAGCCTCCTATAAATTAATTATTTCTCAGCATAGCCACCATTTCTTTTAAATAACTTAAAACAACTTTTTGTTCCCCAAGGAAATCAATTCATTGATCTTAAAAGGGGTTATGGCTCTAACAACATTAACTATATTCCTGCACAAGGCATCCTTTGAAGTAAATTGTTCTCTTCCTTTATAAACGCCTCTTTTTAATATTGACCAAAGATATTCAATAGGGCTAAGGTCTAGAGAACACGGTGGTAAGGTCATGAGAGTTTCCCCAACGAATTCCATAGATTCAAGGAAGGTGCAGTCGCCCCAAGCAGAATGAGATGGTACATTATCATGTATAAAAATCATATGAAAGCGACGTGACAATGGTAGGGCATCTAGCCATGTCGACAAATAATTATCCAAAAAGGCCGTGTACGCATTGCTGGTAAACTTTACACTCTCTGGCGCTCGGAATGGTCTAACAACTTATCCCTAATTATTCTCGGCCAAAACATAATGCCTCCACCTCCTTGTTGGCGATGAACTCTGTAACGGGTCGGAGTTCCGTTCGGGTTTCAAACTTTGGACAATCTATCCGGACCATCAAGAGTAGCATGGGCCTCATCCGCAAATAGGACCTGTTGGAAATCCATTTTCATATAATTCTGCGTCCAAGCCATTCGTTTTTCCCTATGTTGTTTGCTCAATAAAGACCTTGGAAGAGGTTTGATGTTCCTTGCAATCTCATTCAACACATTGTATCGGGCATGCCTGGATCTTGGAGCGATTCCGGCTTTTGCAAAAACGAACGCGCTTGTGCTGTTTGTGTTTCGGTTGACTTCCCTACAAATTTTCCGAATATCACGATCTAAAAGGTTTCTCCTGATGCTCTTATTTTTCTGGGTTTGATGTTCGGGTTGTTCAAGAACGCAGCCAAGGTTTTGGATCCCTTTAAGCTCCGTGGCAAAATTTTTGATGGGCAATCTTTCTGCGAGTCCAGCAACTATCCTTTGCTTTTCGAGAAACTTTATTCGCCTGATTTTTTGCCATTGTAAGAGATCTGCAATAAAGCGATGGACAGTAAAATTTCTTTGATAATAAATAAAAAAAAACATAAATTCGTGAATATTGCATGTAATTGAAAAAAATTTGGGGAAATCACTAAACTTAAAGCAACCCTTTGATGGTACAATTTTCTTTTTTTTTTGTGACGTATATTTAGGGAAATATTGATATTTTACTAATCTGCAATAAAGCGATTGACACAGTTTATATATATATATATATATATATATATATATATATATATATATATATATGTTATAAGACCGAATCTTAGTGATTTGCAAAGTGTGTGTGTGTGTGTGTGAGAGAGAGAGAAAGAGAGAGAGAGAGAGAGAGAGAGAGAGAGGGGGGAGAGGGGGGGGGGGAGAGCTACCAATGCAAATACAACGATCTTGTTCCGTCGTTTATTATTATCTACACAGACCGGGCACTTGTCGGCTATGACAGATCGATTTAACATATACGAGCCATTTTAAATGCCACCATTATGGGACAGAAAGAACCCGGGTGTCATTATAATTATCTTTAGCATTAAAATGAAATATTAAATACACCCTAAAGCAAACACACAAAACAAAGAAAAAAAGAAGGATACAATGAAAAATCTAACAACGGGGGATTTGCAATTAAATATTTAGTAGCAATAAAATAGCCGCACAATACGTCCGCTATCAGACTAGTCGATGTGCATTGGCACAAGTTAGGAATTGTCTGACTAGAATCAACGAGAGTTAATCGCATAAAAATTACGACGAAGAGCGAAGAAGGATTATGAGATCAAACAAACACTGGCAACGCGTTGCACTGTCTTCATTTAAGAATTAAGCAGGTCTGATCGTGCATCGACGCCATCTTTTCACAATGGACACAAAGGTGAAAACCGGCAGGACACTTTCAGGTTGTACTATCGATTATGTGAACTAATTCTTTAGCTTGGTCAAGTAAATCACGACTTGAGTACAAATTGGAACGACGATCAATATTTAAAAAAAAGAACAATTGAAGCATACATAGTCCCCCGTGAGTGCACAATGAACGAGGCATAAAAAATGACTCAGTTAAACATTTGCCCCCTCCCACCCCCATTTAGCCCCAAAAGTCCTCAGGGGACGTCAAATCCTGGTGAAAATGAACAAACTGTGCAGTTTTAGGCCTTAACATACGTAAATTTGAATTCTGCATCATGCAAAAAAAAAAAATAAATAAATAGATAAATGACTAAGTCCATCATTTGCCCCCTCCCCCATTTAGCTCCAGAAGTTCCCAAGGCCTTAACATATATAAATTTGAGTTCACCACCATGCAAAACTGCTAAATAGACATGCACAGAAAATTTTGGACAAATATGGTAAAATAGTTCCCAAAATGGAGTGTTTTATTAGCTATATAAAAGTCCTTGGGGCACACCCAAGAGTTATCACGAAGTATAGATAAACAAAATTATATCGAAATCAGTTATTTACAACTTCCAAAAGTTTTAGAAAAATCTAAGGCATCAATTTTTTTATTAAGCACAAAAGTGTCAATTTTAGCCATTTTTCCGGAAAATCCGTTCTGTTACTTTCTTTTTTACTCGTATCATGTTTAATCTTTGTGCAAAATTTAAAAAAATCCAAGACGTAGTCATTGAGAAAGTACCGACAGACGAACAGACGAATGGACAAGGGTTACAGGTCCCCCTCCTTTTGTTGGCGTACCAAAAGAAAACAAAAAGCTTTTCGAAATTTTGGAGGTCACAAGAACTGAATGAATTAAATATTCATATAAGAACACGCTAAGGCAATTCCATATCCGTAGGTACGTTATCACCTCCTCCCATCATAAAAATAGGATCGCTCAATATTCAATTCACAAACGTAATCCATATTGTTTCGATTATTCGGACTACTGTTCTCATATTGAGTGTTATTTTCACAACGTTTCGGTTGATGTTACTTTCGACATTCTTCAGATGTATCTCGGCGTTAAACTCGGGAATTTATCTGTCAAACTCGGGAATTTACAAGGAACGTCGAATAGATCCCTTTATTTCATTCACAGGGATAGGATGCTCTTGTCAGCCATGGCCGGGTAGAAATCCTAAGTAATTTTTCAATTGTCTTTGGAGTGTCGTCATTACTGAGAATTGAACTATTAACCCCTAGAAAAGTGTAATTTATGACGGAATATTACCAAATACATTATCCGCTACACTATAAACCCTTTCAATTTTATCTGATGACGTGGTTGTGTCGAATGTGAAACTTGAGTTTTCTTTCTTGATTTGCGAGTTAGAATAAATGTGTACCGTCTTCTGTCTAAAGATGGTGCAATAACATCATGGCACCTGCATTCGTTTCGATGTTTGTATAATGGAAACATGTCACAAACTACGTCGGTATTCTTTTAAACGTGCAATACAACTAGTTTGGAATTTCCACGAATCACGTTTCCTATACCTATATTCTAAAAGTGCATTCACCTTGTTTCTGTATGTTTGTCCAGAGATGCATTTGAATACATCCCTGTGTCAAGAATGAAACTCATGTTTTCCCAAGAAAAGTTTTAAGGGATAATCCAACGGCGGTATTTATCACGGATTCATGGTTTTCGCAATGATATCGTAGGGTATGCGTACGAGCAAGATACTCATAAACAGAAAATACGATGCTTTATTTTATTACTAAGTCACCACTTATTAAGGCTAGAAACCACTTGAGGACGAAATGGAAAAATTGCCAGTTGAGTGATGAACAATACTATGAGAGGATTGAAAATGATCAATTGGAATTGACTAAAATTTGATCCCTATTATTTGTCTCCTATAGATTTAAAGACGACCATTGTTGCAGCCTTCAAGAAATCAATTATTGTAGCAATACACACACACACACACACACACACACACACACACACACACACACACACACACACACACACACATATATATATATATATGTGTGTGTGTGTGTGTGTGTGTGTGTGTGTATATATATATACTAGCAGCTTAAATATGAAATATTTTAATTCATGCAGATTACGTATGTATTATTATAGAGACAATTCTCTTTATTATTATTATTATTATTCTTTTTATTACATATATATATATAATATTACAATTCTACATTACAATTCTCTTTATTATTATTTATTTATTGTTATAGAGACAATTTTCTTTATTATTATACAGACAATTATTATATTGAACTTAATATATAGTAGTGAAATCAAAACTAAAAAAATATATGACTTGGGTGCCATCAGCTAGAATCGAAGCCACAACATACAACTCTACAACTTCATTTCTTAACCTCTGAGCCACGCACACACACATGCATGCACACACACACACACACACACATATATATATATATATTTATATATATATATATATATATATATATACACTTGTGCCCGATATTATTCATACCCCCCCCCCTTGAAAATTGAGTTTATTAGGTGTAACTTTGTAAGAATTTATTGTTTACGTCCATATTGATACATATTCTTAATAAACCTCTTCTGATCATTTTCGTCATTTTAAAATCTCGGGATACTTGTAATAAAAGAAATATACAGCTATTTATAAAATCTGCAATGTTCAAAAATAATCATACCCCCTTATTTTTTCAGTATTAATCGAGTTTCTGACTGTTTGTTTCCTGTTTGATTCTTATTTTGAATGCTTTTATACAACCTTTGATTAATTTCATCGCGTTTTTTGCATTTTTTCAGAAATTAAAATGATATCAACTGAAAACCAATAAAAGAATAAAAATTATTAGAATGGGGAAGAAAAAAAGAGCTTAGTAATGATCTCAGGACTAAAATTGTGCATTCACATAAGGATGGTTTAGGTTACACGTCAATTTCCAAGAAATTTGAGGTCCCTACAGCAACAGTACAGAGCATCATCAAATAATTCCAGAGCCACCACACAACAAACAACTTGATTGGTATAGGAAGGAAAAGGAAACTGTCTGCTAGAGCCACCCGGAATATTGTAAGAAGTGTTAATGCAAATCCAACAACCACTACTAAGGACATTTTAGAAAATCTGGAGTCTTCTGGCATAAAAATATCAAGGCAAACATTGCAAAGGACTCTGCATGAAAATGGTCTGAAAGGAAGAAGACCAAGAAGGACTCCATTGCACACCGGAAAACACCTTGCAGCACGTCTAAAGTTTGCTAGGACCCATGTGAATTCTCCAGAGTCCGTTTTCTCAAGTATTTTGTGGACTGACGAAACAAAAATTGAATTGTTTGGTCATATGGATGCTTCTTACGTTTGGAGGAAGAAAGGAGAAGCTTACAACCCAAAGAACACCATACCCACGGTGAAACATGGTGGTGGTAGCCTAATGTTTTGGGGCTCCTTTTCGGCTAGTGGTCCAGGTAGTTTGGTCAAGATAGATGGAACCATGAAGAAGGAGCAATATTTGGAGATACTCCAGAAAAACATTAGACAGGATGCGGATAAGCTCTATTTAGGACCAAACTGGGTCCTTCAACAGGATAATGATCCAAAACATACTGCCAAAATAGTCAAGAAATGGTTTGAGGATAATCAAATTAATGTTTTGGAATGGCCTAGCTAGAGTCCCGACCTGAACCCTATCGAAAACCTCTGGCACATATTGAAAACTGAGGTTAAAAAGCGGAAACCTAGAAATTTCAGGGATTTGGAGAACTACTGCATTGAAGAATGGTCAAAAATCAGTGTTGATGCTTGTAAAAACCTTGTTGATAAATATCCAAAACGGTTACAGGCAGTTATTAAGAATAAAGGGCATGCTATTGACTATTAGTAAGAGAGGTATGAATAATTTTGAACTAGTGCCATTATTGTTTTTCTTTGTATAATGTTTCAAACTTGCATAATTTATTTATTTGTTGAGTTTAAATTAAATGCTTATGCTTGATTTATTGTTTGAAATCCCTTTAATATTGTCTACCTTCTGGTTTGAGCAATATTCTTATAGAAATCTCAAAGATCCGAGGGGTATGAATAATATCGGGCACAAGTGTATATATAATAGAAAGCTGAACGTCCGTGTGTGTGATGGTCACGAATAGGCTCCTATATGGTTGACTATTATAGAAAACTGATTGCATATAATGATAGAAGATGTATCGAGACACAGGAATGGGTATGTTTGATCTGGCATAATGATGATTCATTAAAATTCTGGGGTCTGCGTACGCGCCTGGTACACAAAGTATGGAAATAAAAAATTTAAAAATTAAAAAAAAATGTTTACAAGTGTTTTTGATATAGATGTACATAAGAATACTTTGATAAGTATGTTTTAACTTAAATAGGGATGGTATAATAAAATCGTTGGGCCTGCGTTCGCGCCTTACCTCCATAGAATGGAAATAGGCACAAACTTTAATAAAGACTTTTCATATCTATCTGCGTTACTATACTTTGATAATTATGTTTCAGTTTGAAGAAATATGGTATAATAAAATTATGGGGTGTTCGTTCGCGCCTGACCTCCATAGAATGGAAATATGTCACAAAGTTTAACAAGGTTTTTTAATATAGATCCACAGAATATTGTGATAAGTGTTTCAGTGTGAACAGGTATGGTATAATAAATTATGTGGTTTATCTCTTTTATTTTTACTTTCATCATATTTTGCTTTGGTTTTGATACTCCCAAATTCGAAGCTATCTCTTTACAACCCTTCCTTTTCATAACCTATCATACTTTAAATAAATCAGAGTCCATTTTCTGTTGGCTGTTTTTGAACCCAGTCAACGACGGGTACTTTTGCTAGTATATATATATATATATATATATATATATATATATATATATATATATATATATATATACTCACTTGTCATCCCTTTTATAAAAGATTGAATCGCCCGACCATTGAAGACAAGATGCAAGCAAGCAAGATCCACAATTTTTTAAAAATGATTATATAGCTTTATTACTGTGTCACTACTTATCACCTCTGAAATTAACATGAGGATAATTGATAGTTGATGAAATGGATGGATTGTCGGTAGAACGAGAAGAGTGAAACTGTTGAATAAAATGAACAACGTTTGATCTTTTTTTTTTTTACTAATAATGAAAATATGTCACAAACTACGTTACCTAAGTTACCATTTATCAAGACTAAAAGCCACATGAGGACAAGCGTTAATGAAATGAATAGAGTGTCAATTGAACAGTGAAGAATATTATGAGAGAATGAAAAAAGAATTAATTAAACAAAGTTTGATTACTTACGAGAACGGTTGATGACGAGTATTTGTTGATATTGGATTTGATGACGACGATGTTGTAGTCCATACGATAACAGTTCCATGGTAATGCGTTCCACGCAATTAAGTCCTTTTTTATTAATGATGCATATTTCACTTATCAATGCTCAAATTCTACTCGAGGATAATAGTTGGACACAAACTCTGTTTATGGAAATACTGTCTGATATTATGTATACGGAACGCGAAAGGAAAGTGCGTTGCAGTTGTAGTTGGCGATTTGTTTTTGATTCTTGGTAATGGTTGATATAAGAACAATTGAAAAACAGTTTTATTGAAAAAAAAATCGATGGTATTAATTTTATAGCCTGACTGGCAAAGCTGTATGTTTTCCTTTTTCAAGTAGGGTCACTAATTTGTGGTTGGGGCTGTAGAACTACATGAAATAAACAATGGCCAGTTATCTAGGTTTCTACATCTCTCATCACAAGCAAATCTACATGGCATAACAGTTTGGCGGGCACACATGTCACCACTCCTGAAGTTAGTGTCTCCAATGATGCGGGATTAAACAGAGCCGAGAGGAAAAAAATAAGGAAATATCAAAGTCTTATGTACGACATGAAACAAAAACCAAAATCTAAATAAAAATCTACATCATTCCAGTAAGTTTAGGAGCAACCGTACCCATGAAAAATAATTTAAATAGCTATGTAGCAAATATAACCGGTGAACCAAGTGCAAGAGAAAGACACAAACAATTGCACTTAAAGGACAATTAGAATCTTAAAAAGATCTATCGGTTGGAACGCGTAAGATAGCGGAGGAATGTCTGACATCCCCAACTAGAACAAAATGATAGAGAAGCTATAAGTACACTTCAAAATGTTGCAATGGAGTCTGGGATCATTCTTTCGTTAAAACAGAGCTCGCAATTAAAATTTTCATGGAAATATGCAAAATGGATAAAATGTATTTGAGAAAAATTGTCGCAATATTTTTAAGAAATATTAATTACTATAGAGTGATGTAGAATTTCAATAATATGACAAAAATAAATACACTAGTTTATTTGTGCTATACTAGTAAGTAATCACAAGAGACGAACGAATGTGAGGAAGAAACTAGATTGCATTAGCAACTCTCTTTTTCTCCTGCCGTTCAGCTTTACTCGTTCCTATTATTTCCTTTACACGTTTTCTTTTTTCTGTATCAAGTAGAAATGGGACGCACTAAAATTAATTGCTCTGTGCACGTCGTCGTAAGTATGAAAAAGCTGAAATAAAAAATATCGTCTCACCTGTAGTTACAAACGCGCGAAATCTCAACAAGTGAAAAGGATTCTTTGCTCATTTGGAACCACTTGTCTGAGATCCTGGAGATCCTGCTGGTTCCAATATAAACAATTTTGCTTTAACCAAAAATATAGTTTTTAGTATGACAAACATCTGTTTCCGAAACTCAAATAAAATGATGAAAACAATAACAACCAACAGCAACAACGCCCCCTAATGTCCGGCGCGTCCTCACCGTGGAAGAGACTGTGGCAACGTGATAATGTGACAGATATCCGGCTTACAATGTAAGAGTAGTCGGCATGAGGATCCCTCGTTCTCTGGCCATCTCTGTCTCTGCAATGGCAAGCAAAGACGTGGGTGGAGCGGAACTGCAAATCAGTGGAGTACAAGTAGCAATGTTGCTTCTACGCAGTTTCTTTGTGTGTTCTAGTTCAAACTTCCCTGACTTCGCATGCAACCGTTGAATCTTGTTTTTAGTTCCGGGAGTAAACACCTGCAATCCCGCAGGTTAATGCATAGTAGTAGATCAAAGAGGAGGAATTCATGCAAACCCGTCTAGCTGAATCCACTGTGAAAAATTTCCCCCACTCCTTATCTGTGCCTAAATCAAAACGTGGATTCCATGAACAAAGCTTCTTTCTTATAACTGCACGCCTGTGGAACTCTGTTCCGTCTGCCTGCTTCCCACCTGACTACAACTTGGATGTCTTCAAGTCTAATGTTAACAAATTCGTAATGAACCGCCCCTTTAAGTAAACACTTGATCAAATCTCCACACTAACGTAATGTACTTGTAATAACCCTTATCCCTGAGTGGCTTCCGGGCCTTGATAAGTGGTGACCACTGTGTAAAAAAACAAAACAAAAAAAAACCCCAGACAATCCTGAGGTAAGATCTTCATGTACTTTTTAACTCGCGTCACAAACAAGCAATAGCAAACAAGAAAGTCAGAGGATGCACAAACGCACGACTACTGATGCCTCTCTTAACAACCATTTCCACTTTCCTCTTACAGTTTGTGAAAAATAGTAAAAATGTACACACAACGGACAGTCAAACACACTCAAGTTACGATATGCCTTCAATAAGTTTCCAGACTTTTTTGTACAGCCGTTAAACATTATCGTAGACTCTTGAAAATTCAGTATGTTATTGATATACATCTTATGAAAAAATAAACAGCTACAACAAGAATTGAAAAACACACTACTAAAGCCTAATTATCATAGATGGTGAATTTTAAAAATGCAATCTGAACGTGAGAACACTTTAGAAGAACGATATGCAATAAAATTCTGTTTTAGACTTGGAAAAAATGCCAAAGAAACGTATGGAATGCTTCAGACTGTTCTTGGACCATCTTACATAAATCGAGCATCAGTTTTTGAGTGGCATAAGAGATTCAAAGAAGGACCGTCGTGTGTCTAGAGAGACAATAAGTGCACAGTTTGATGTCAGTGTAGGAGCTGTACACACAATTATTCACGAAAAACTGAAGATGCGGAAGATTTGCGGGAAGTTTGTCCGAAGGGTGCCCCATCCTTGTCACAGATTATTTGACCAATATCGGCATCAAGACAATTCTTTATCTTCCCTATCGTCCATACCTTGCTCTTTGTGACTTTTGATTATTCCCTAAGCTAAAATAAAAAAAAAGCATAGAGACTGTCGTTATGAGACAAATGAGGAGATGAAAGAGGCTGGGGCGAGAGTAATTGATACACTCACACAAGAGGACGTTTATGAAGCCTTCCAGAAATTGCTGGAACGGTACAACTGGAGTAGATTATCTCGAAAGGGGACTAGTTTCATGTGTGTATTATCAATAAATGTGACCATATGAAAAAAAGTTTCAAAACTTATTTATATCTATATATCTCGTGGAAACCGACCCCCCCCCAAAAAAAACAAGAAAATAATAATGATATTTGTTATTTCAGTCCTGACAGTCTGCTATTCGAATCCACGCGATAAGATCCGAAGCCGATTCAACGAACGCAAAGTGATCGGTCGTTTTATAATTAACTAATCCGGCACACAGGAATAAGAACGTCCGCCGAAAAAGAGGCTAGGAAGTTATTGGATTAATCTGCCCAACTAGACGACATATGCTCGGATGTTTTGGTTTTGTAAATAATAGAAACACCCACAAACACTAACAAATCCTCCAGGTGTGGCTTGCTGCGACAAGTTTCTGTAATATCTGTTTATTAACACATAGATTTCAATCTACTTAACTGTTTCTGTTTTGTGAGCATTAAGGCTTTTATTTTATCGACCACAAGCTTTTACTAACAGCTTGGCAGTATTTTTGCGCGAACAGTTGGCAGAGTTGGTGGAAATTTTCTGTTTCTATGTCTATCCTTGTAGCCATGTCACTAGTAAGGGTGCTGGAGGTAAACGTTTTGTCTGGGCTGACGTTATCCGCCTGATAGTCAGGGACCCGAACCTTGGATTAACCACTAAGGAGGCTGTCCTATCAGCAGGTGCAAAGTACTGGGGCTGCTGTATTGCCATTTGGTGAATGGAATCTGGACCATGCAGTAGCTTCTGGTGGGGCCTCTCGATGCCATACTAGTGGGTAATTGTTACGGCTTTACCTTATCATGTGGTACAAAAAAAAAAAATTCTTCGTTTCTTTTTCTCTCTTAGTTTCCCCTCTCTGTCCTGCTCTAAGTAAATCTGTCGACCTAGTCCACAAATTCCAAAATTTCATCATGACAAGTTTCAAGAAAAAATACACGATTAAACCCGGTTCTCCAACTTCCAACGTAGAGCCCTACTACCATGTCTCCTTCTCCAACATCAGGGGTCTACGTTCTAACCTTCCAGAGGTTGAAACCCAATTACAGGAGACTAAACCAGACCTTTTATTTTTAAGTGAAACTGGCATTGGGCAGGCTATTTCTCTAGATGAGTTTGCAATTACAGGATACTCTAACTTAACTTCTAAATCTGACCCCCAAGATCGCCATGGGCATGGAATATGTGCCTATATTAAAGATAGCTTTCCATGTGGGAGGGACATCTCCAGGGAAGATCCTAACTTACCCTATATGTGCTTCCGGGTTGCTTTAGCTCACACTACTGCATTTATATTTACTCTCTATCGCCCCCACAACAGCGGAGTTACTATCTTTCAAAGCATATCTGAGAAAATTGACCAAGTCCTTTCTACTTATCCTTCAGCTAACATTCACGTATGTGGAGACTTCAATGTTCACAACGTCGAATGGTTGACCCACTCAAACAAGACCGATGATGAGGGGAGGTTCTGTCATGATTTCTCCATTGCCTATGACCTCACTCAGATTGTTCAGGAACCTACCCGTGTGCCCGATAATGACGGCCAGTATGCGAGCCTACTAGACCTTTTTCTCACAACTTGCCCTGAACTATGTTCAGTTTCTGTTCTGTCGCCTCTTGGATCTTCCGACCACTCTGTTGTATCAATTAAGATAAAAATGAAATGTAATAAGTCCCCAGACGTACCACTTCATCGTACAGTATATCGATACACTAAGGCTGACTGGGATAGCTTCCGTACATTTATATCTGATCTACCTCTGCATTCCATGTTTAAAAAGGATGTGTCCTCTATAGTATTAGACCTAACTGAATGGTCAATTGTAGGTATTGACCATTTCATACCCTCTAAAAAGTTTCAGCAAAAACCTAACAGCCAGCCATGGTTCTCTCCAGAATGTGCTGCTGCCATTGCGCACAGAAATCACTTTTTCCACTGCTTCAAACGTAATAGATGTATGGAAACTAAAGCCGTTTTCAGGACTGCCAGCAACCATTGTAAGAAAGTAATAAGGAACGCAAGAGAGTTGTATGCTCAATCTGTTAAGTCCAAAGTAGCTGAGCAGCGGCTTGGTTCCCACCAGTTTTGGCAAATAGCAAACAGAATCCTGAACAGAAGCGTGTGCTCCATCCCAACTATTATCAATGGACCTGAGGTAATCTCGTCAGCATCAGACAAAGCCAAACTCTTTGTCAAGAACTTTGCAGCTAATTCTACCCTTTGCGACCAAGACCGCCAACCCCCAATATTTCCTCCTGTATCAGAAAACACGCTATGTGATATACGTATATCTGTACGTGATGTTGCCAAGCTAATCAAAAACCTTGATTCGAGTAAAGCAACTGGCCCTGATGGTATTCCAATTATAGTACTCAAAAAACTTCAACCTGAACTAGCGCCCATACTTACAAAACTGTTTAAACGTTGTCTTAAGGAGAATAGTTTCCCATCTCCGTGGAAAATCTCATCAGTATGCCCTGTATTTAAGAATTCAGGTGATCGCTCATCCCCCTCTCAGTACAGGCCAATAAGTCTCCTGTGCGTCATGAGTAAGTTGCTAGAATCTGTGTTAAATACAGAAGTAATCAAACATCTCAACAAAAATAACCTTCTTAGTGACACTCAATATGGTTTCCGTTCTGCTAGATCTACAGCAGATGTCCTTACAGTTATATCGCATAGGATTAGCAAATCTCTCGACGGTGGCAATCTTTCTAGGGCAATTGCTCTTCACATATCTAAAGCCTTTGATAGGGTATGGCATAAAGGTTTACTTCATAAGATCGCTAGCTATGGTATAGCTGGAAAAGTCTTCTCAATTATTAAATCATTTCTTTCTGATAGGTTCATAAGAGTAGTAGTTGAGGGGCAAAAATCAGAAGCTCACAGTATTAATGCCGGTGTCCCTCAGGGATCCATCCTGGGCCCAACTCTTTTCCTGATCTACATTAATGATCTTCCAAATCATATCCTTACATCATTTGTAGACATTTATGCTGACGACACTACCATTTATGGTACCACATCTAAGACAGTAAACGAGCAAGTACTCTCCAATTCTCTCTCCTCTGATCTTGAGCATGTAGTACAATGGGGAAAGGAGTGGCTGGTTACTTTTAATGCATCTAAAACCAAGCTTCTCTCTTTACATCATCAACATTTTAATCCACATTTGTCATCAATTGAAATGAATGGCTCTCGTCTTCAGGAGGCCTCAAGTTTTGACAAGCTTCTGGGCTTGACCATTACTCCTGATCTTAAATGGAACACGTATATCAAATCTGTTGCCAAGGCCGCTGGAAAAATGGTGGGATCTTTCTATCGATCCAGTAGATATCTCACTGCTGATGCTATTCTCTATCTATATAAGAGCCAGGTACGTCCAAGGATGGAATACTGTTGCCACATCTGGGCAGGAGCTGCTAGAAAGGACTTGTCCTGCCTTGATAGAGTTCAAAATAGACTTCGTAGCCTCGTAGGAGATGTCCTTTTCTCCTCCTTACAACCTTTATCTCACAGAAGAGATGTTGCGAGTTTGTCTCTGATGTATCGTTATTTTCATGGAAAGTGTTCAACTGAGCTTCAATCTATGGTCCCCCCTCGCCAAACTTTCACAAGAAACACTCGTCTAGCTGTAAACACTATCAATAATTTCCCCCACTCTTTATCTGTGCCTAAACCTAAACATAGATTCCATGAACAAAGCTTCTTTCTTAGAACTGCACGCCTGTGGAATTGTCTTCCGTTTTCCTGCTTTCCGGCTGACTACAATATGGTTGTGTTCAAGTCTAAGGTAAATAAGTTCTTGATGAGCCGTTCCATATAAGTTATTAAATTTACCAAATTTTCATTACTAATGATTACTATATTGACCAACTTCTACTGTACACTCTTTAACCCTTATCCTTGAGTGGCCTCTGGGCCTTGATAATGTGGTGATGCCTTTGTAAAAAAAAAAAAAAAAAAAAAAAAAAAAGCTTTGGTGGTAGACAATTTATTGGTGACGTTCCGATGTCATATTGTCAATGTATAGTTCGCCGCCTCTGAAAACACCCCATGTATGTGCGTCTGTGTGTTTATGTGTGTGTGTGTGTGTGTGTGTGAGTTCGTTCCCTATGGACTCAAAAATGGTTGGGCCGATTTTTATGAAATTTCATACGAAACTACTTTATGTGCCTGTCAGTGTTCTTAGATAGGTTTTGTATCGGAATGTCTTTGATAATCGAAATAATCCGATAAAAAAAAACCTAGTCGATTTTGACCAAAGTTAACACCTTATACAGCCTAACACCACACATGCATTTGAGAAATGTTATTATCACGACAGCCAAAAGGCCTGACATGAAATCAACAGTAGGTTCTTTGATATGATAGGGGTGCATTCGAAATTAATGTTTCTGCTTAAAGCACTATTGTACGATGATACAATACTTGACGTTTTCATTTTAAACTCAAATTCAAGCCATTATCACCGCACAATCAGTTAGGCCAGACATATAAAATCACTAGTAGGTTCTTTGATATGATAGGGACGCGTTCGAAATGAATGTTTTTGTTTAGAGCAAAATTGAAGAATGATACTTGTTTTTTGCGTTTTAAACTTTAATTCAAGCCATTATATATAATTTTTTTTATATAAAATTAACAGTAGATTATCTACAGAGTAATGTAGATTACAATGTATTGTGGACTAAATCACTGAGGAGAGGCATGTGAAGCTTCCTTCAAGTGCATCACGATGGGTCCACAAATAGAGCAGGCAATCAATCGATTTGATTGAAAAATAGGCGATTTCACTGATTTTGATGACAATAAGAAATATGAGTGTGAAACATTTGTAGATCATCATTCAATCCCGGGAAGCGTCGGGTCTCCCTGCTTTGAGCTTGGGTATTCGGACGATGTCAAAATATCGTTAATTCACTGCCCGCACAGCAGCTGCTGATTGGCGTAACGGTTCAAAGCCTTGACTGTTGTCCGGGCGGTCGGGTTTCGATCCTGACTTGAGGTAGTTGCCTGTCTAGCCGGGCTGATGAGCTGTGATACAGCGAAACAGTACTGTGGATGACTATATATATATATATATATATATATATATATATATATATATATATATATATATATATATACTTATATTTCTGTAGAAATATATTTTCTTCTTTTATAACAATACTTATACAAGAAGCTGTGATTACAGAGCAATATATGGAATAAATGACAAAAAGTTATATTCCAAAATTCATGATGTTGCCATCTTATAATTTATTCCTTTAAATTAGTTGACGTATACAATTCTTGACAGTATCTGTTTCGTAGCGCGAAATTAATCACTAAATTATGATATCAATGAGTGAATCTATTATGCCCTTAACTCATCAGAAGAAATAGCAACAATCAATCCGTCAAAAGGAATTGAAATGTGATTTGACATGGTAAAATCCGAAAATCGGATTTTACCATGCCATATTCTCTGAATCTTTTCGGAGATGCCTCGTATGTATGGTAGGCAGACCGTTGGTGGTTTTGGGGTTTCATTCTCCTCTCTTATACTATTAACACGTCTGGTGGATAGTATGCTATCGGGGTAGTTGTTACGACGGAGGGTATTCTTCAACCTGACAATTTCTTGGTGGTATGTAATGGTGTCGCTACTTATTGTCTCTGCTCGATGTTGTAGGCAGCGTGCGATTCCATGTTTGATACTGTATGGGTGATGGGAGTTGAAGTTAAGGTATTGTCCGGTTAAGGTAGGCTTGCGATCTACGGATGTCTTAAACCCATGCTCTGTGCGTGATATGAGTATATCAAGGAAGGCCAGTTGGTTATCTTTTTCTTTCTCCATTGTGAACTGTATCGATGGTCTTATTGAGTTCACATGGTCTAGGAGAGCCTGGATGTCTTCCTGATGGGGCCAGAGTATGAAGGTGTCATCAACATATCTTAGCCACATAGTTGGCTTTAAGGGAGCTGAACCTAAGGCCATGTCTTCGAAGTATTCCATGTATATGTTCACCATCACTGGTGATAATGGCGAGCCCATAGCTAGCCCCTCCTCTTGTCGATATAGGTCAGTAACCATTCTGAAGTAGGTTGTTTCTATGCAGACTGTCAGCATTTCCATTAAGTTTGGCAATGGTACACATGTGCGCTCTTCTATGGAGAGGTCCGCAGTTAGTTTGTCTTGAATTACTGCTAGTGCCTCACTAGTTGTCACTTTAGTGAACTGGCTAACCACATCTAGGTTACCATTTGGTTTGTACTGATAGGTGCTCCCTTGATCAGTTCTGTGAAGTGGGCAGAATTCTTTACATGTGTTGCTGACTTGCCTGCTAATGGGTTTATTATATCCACAAGGTACCTGCTCAGTGGGTGGCATGCTAAGCCTCGGCAGCTCACTATGGGTCTGAGTGGAATACCGTCTTTGTGTATCTTGGGAAGACCGTACATATGTGGTAGCTTACTGCAATGCTCGACCAGCTGTCTATATCTCATCGGAGCGATGTGTTCCTTGTTTTTGGTAAGGATTTGTAACAGCTTTCTTTCGGTTTTCAAAGTTGGGTCCTTCTTTATTTTACTGTAGCTACCATCTGCGATTAGGCCTGCCATTTTTTCAGAGTACTCCGACATGTCCATCACCACAGTAGCATTGCCTTTGTCTGCTGGCAGAATTATTATACTGCTGTCACTCTGAAGGGTTCTTATAGCCAGCCTATCTTCCCGAGAGATGTTTGATTTAGGAAGCTTGGCTTTCTCGAGTACTTGTCTCACTTTCCATCTTACTTCATCACCTTGGGTTGATGGGATTCTCAAGGCTATATCTTCCATATGTGTTATGATATCTAAGAATGGAACGCGTTTGGTTGTTGTTGCGAAGTTGAGACCTTTATTTAGTACTGCTTCGTCTGAGTGACTCAGTTGGCGACTGCTGAGGTTGATGACCGCTTTCACAGGTGAGCGGTGTTTTGATGTTACATTCCTCTGGTCTTTGAGCTTTGTGAGCTTCTTGATTAGCCTAGCTGGAGTTCGAAGACGTTACCCCCGTAGTAATAATAAAGGGTTGAGTTCGAGACTCCAACAAACGGTTCCCCAGTTCGATACAAAACACCTGATGAAGGCCGGAGGGCAAAAACCGCCGAAACGTTGTGACTATAACAACCAAGATGAGGAAGTCAGTCCGACAATCTCAATAAATATCAGATATATTTTCAAAACTGACTCTATACATATATTATAACTAATAAAATTTATTTGTTTCATGTTTTTATTAGTCCGTATGTGTCATAGAAATGCATACATATTCTAGTTTATGACTTTACTACTGAGTAAGTTAGCACAGTTGGGTGACCTAGGTGTTTACGTGAAGGGTGCTCCGACTCAACGTAAAATAAATCGAGTTTCGACGCGTCGCTGGGCACGTATCTCCGCCACACACACACACACACACACACACACACACACACACACACACACACACACACACACACGCACATATATAAGTGCTGTATTATTATATTGGATTATCACGTATTAGGCTTGTATCAGTAAGCGTTATGACTTGAGACAAGGACAGAGCATATGATGAAATATATGAGTGTATTAAGAACAGCCGAGGCGGTTTTGTTTAATAAGCCTTATTGTACTTATTGATTGATAATGGTGGCGAGCTTTCCGTTTGTATTGTTAGAAACCTGGGTGTGGCATATTTAAACAGCGAAGTTTTTCCTTATGTTTTGTTTATATGGCTCCTGTTGATGTGTATTCGACATAAGATCATCTTTCTGTCCTGGATTAGTTTCATGTTTTATTTTTATTTATTTATTTTTTGTCACACTTAAGGTTGACATAACAGTTTTAATTTACGGCGATGCGATCAATTTATTCGCCCATTACTAGACACGAAGACTTTTTTTATGAATTACATCCTATGAAGGCCACTACTATAGGATAAGTATTAATGAGATGAATGGGTAGGTGTGTCAGAAATTTCGTGAAAATAGTGAATAATACTACCCCATCTTTCCAAGCTTATAACCCCTCGAAAAATGTAATTAAAGCCCTAATTTTTTTTTAATTAAAGGAGCAAGGACCAAGTTTCATTAAAAAACAAAAACAAAAAAAAACGTGTTTTTTAAAAAAAAAAAAAAGGTTTTAAACTTCGGACTTTACAGGTAAATTTCTAAAAAACAGTTCGTTTTTTTTGTTTTAAATTTGAATATATTATTTATTGACCTTTTCTCTTCAATTTGTGATATATAATACTTTGGTACATAAATTAATTATTTACTTTTTAATAGACATTTCAAAATGGGAGGCGTGAATTATTCGACACCCTGTCTTTCTAAGCTTATCACTCCCCGAAAAATGTAATTCAAGCCCTAATTTTTTTTCAGTTAAAGGAGCAAGGACCAAGGTTCCATAGAAAAAAAAGAAAAAACAAATAACGTGGTTTAAAAAAAAGATTTTAAACTTCAAACTTTACAGGTAAAATTCTAAAAAACACTACTTGTTTTTTGTTTTAAATTTGAATATATTATTTATTGACCTTTTCTCTTCAATTTGTGAGTAAATTAATTATTTACTTTTCGGTGAGCTAATTAATTATTTACTTTTTAATAGAAACTTGAAAATGGGGTGGGGGTGTGAATTAAAAAAAACGTTTGTCTAAAATATTATATTCGGTTTATTGGAAAGAACATAAAATTTCACATTGACCTTAAAAATATCGTAAAAATAGAATCAATAGAAAAATTTTGATAGATTTTTAAAGTTTAAAAATTGAAAAATATTGAGTTCGGAAAATTCATTACTGTTTAAAAAAATATTTCTATTACTTTTAAAACAACTTTAATAGTTTATTTTAGAAGTATAATCCATAAAGAAAATAAATAACCCACTTTAACAGAGAAATTACGAGTTTTTTATATTTTATTCGCAGTTTCGTGTTAGGGGTGTCAAAAATTCCTACAAAAATTCTGGTACACCTAATGAATGGGTTGCTGGTTTGATTATAAATACTATTTTGGGAGGATTGAGAATGCGTATTATGTGGATTTTCGGACTACTGTTCTCATCTTGAGTGTTATTTTAGTTGATGTAACCCTCAGCCTTCTTCATCTACATCTTGTCGAACTCAGGAATCGTATTACCGAAGTCGGAATTTTTTTCTGTCGGACTCGGGAATCCGCACAGAATTTCGAACAGAGCCCTGTATGTAGTCATGGTCTCGTTTCGTCAGCCATGACTGGATAGAAAACTTCTATTTTGTCATGGCTGATGGAACTAGTAAATACTACTCTCGTTAATTAATTAACACTTAGGATGAGAACAGTAATCGGAAGAATCCAAATAATACGAATAATCAAACTTCATCTAAAAAAAAAAAACCCAAAAAACTAAAAAACAAAAAACAACCAGTAAGGATTGATAATAATGTGTAGAATAAACAAAGATCGATTACTTGTACGGACAGATTATAAAAAAGTATTTGGATGACATTTGGGATCTCCTGCAACAAATTTCTCTCTGATTTCTACTTTCGCTTTTCTCACTAACGTGCCCCTTATTGCGAATTCGTAGCAACGAACCGACATCAGTTGTTTTCTACTAATACGGTCATTAGCGATGTTTCTGCTTCTTTTTTATGTTTAACATATTTCAAACTGATAGAAATTATTACACAATAAAAACAATTAAATTAAAACAAATCATTTTTTTCTTATTTCAAAGTAAAAATTGCCATTTTTTTTTTTTACTTAAAAAAAGTTTAAAAAGCTATTTTCAAAGTATTTTCTAAGTTACATTCAATTTTTACGATATTTGTGCACCTTATCCGAGTCTATCCAATTCTTTTTTCGAAGTTTTTCAGAATTGTTTCAAGTGCTCATACTATTATTTGTGTTATCTTGACTTTTTTTTATTTTTCATTTTCTTTTCTGGCCAGTTCCGTGTATTTGTTTCGCTTCTTTGTCTCTTTGACAAGCATTTTTTTTTTTTACAAAGTGGTCACCACTTATCAAGGCCCGGAAGCCACTCAGGGATAAGGGTTATTGCAAGTACAGTACGTTAGTGTGGAGATTTAACGAAGTGTTTACTTACCGGGTCGCTTCATTAGGAATTTGTTAACGTTGGATTTGAAGACATCCAGGTTGTAGTCAGGTGGGAAGCAGGCATACGGAACAGAGTTCACAGGCGTGCAGTTCTAAGAAAGAAGCTTTGTTCATGGAATCTACGTTTTGATTTAGGCACAGATAAAGAGTGGGGAAAATTTTTCACAGTGGATTCAGCTAGACGGGTGTTTTTCATGAAAGATTGGCGAGGGGGGACCAGAGATTGGAGTTCAGACGAGCTCTTTGTGGTTTGCTAAAACGGTAAAATCTACGATTCAACATGAGTTTTACTTTTTGTTAACTATTATGAGATCTGATCTGTTTGCAAATCCATGCCCCATCGAATTTTGTGATACCCCTTCTCAAGTGCTGCTACCAGTTTATGCTTGTACTATTTATTTGGTTGTTCAAGATGCAGTTTGCATAATTCTCAGTGTACTGCCTTCCCCACTTGATCATACCTATTCTTATATTCTTTTCAGGGTAGTTATCGGCATTCACTTATTATGTAGTTTATCATTTCGTGTCTTTGTCTACAGAGTCGACATTTTCTGTGTTCTTGTGTCTTGTCGATGTTTGCTTTGGTATGATAGGTTCTTATTATGTTATCTTATGCAGCTGTTATTAGTGATTCAGTTAGGTGTACTTTTTGCACTTATGTCCACGATTTTGTGGGTCTCTTCTTTTGCCATTCTTATTACACGTCCGTGTAGTTATTTTTCTTTCCTTTTTTATTTTAACGTCTTATCTCTTATCTCTTTGTTCTCCAGATTGTTCATTTTTACAGTGTCTCTTAGTGCAGTGATTATCTTTCAGTGTTTTGCATTATGCATTTTTCTAATTCATTTTTTTTTGTATAGTCTACAAAGTCATTTTCCTCTATCTTTCATTTCCACGTAGAGTCGGTCAGCATCACTGTTGGGTGTAATGCATTGTGCATGGTCATAAGTTTCATAGCCTTCTAATCAAAATGTATCAGTTCTTCTCTAATCTAGCCTATGAACGGGCCAGAGTATCTTATTAGCAATACTGTGTTATGCCTTTTAATAGGTTTCTGCTATATAATTTAGTTTACATGAGTTTTGTTCTTCGGGGTATTTCTTTCAAATTTTCTCTTTCATTTCTGTTGTTTTTATGGTGTCTGCTTACAGAACTCCCAAATATGTGTAGGTGTCATTGCATAGTATCCTCACCTCCCCTTGGTTTGCTAGTTGCCTCCAGTTTTCCCATTTTCATAATCAGCAATGCCCACTTTTCCATTCTGAATTCTAGTTGGATATTCTAACTAAATATCCTGGTTGTGTTTATTTGCGTCTCTAGTTTCTGTTTGTTTCTTGCAATAATTTTCACGCCGTCCATATACATTAGATGGTTCATTCTTTCGTCTTTATTAGTAAACTTGTATCCGGCTTGTCATTTCCTTAGTATGTTGTTAAGAAGTAACATGGCTATGAGGAACAGTTATAGTGAAGTAAAAGAGATCATTGGAAAATCCTTCTTTTTATTTTTATCTCAGTTATGTATTGTTCTTTAGTTCTCAATTGAAGTCGCCATGTTTTTATTGCATTTTCTATCAAATTGATAACCTTGTCTAGTTTTTATACATCATAAAGCATTCTATCATCTATGCTTGAGGGATCCTCTCGTACGCTTTCTTGTAGTCGATCTATGCAATGCTGCTATATATATATATATATATATATATATATATATATATATATATATATATATATATATATATATATATATATATACTAGGATGGATACCCAGCGTTGCCAGGGTTGGCATGAAGTTCGGTTTGGCCACACTGCTATACTAAGAATATTGACCAGTTTTTCTTTATTATATGTCAACTCCATCGTTACCCCAACAAAAATTTCAAAAATAAAAGAACGAATGAAAACACGATAATGTAACCCCCCCCGAAAAAAGCAGAAGTACGTGACAAACTTTCCACCAGATATTTCGGCATAAGGGATACGAAGAGAAGCTATTCTCTGGATATTGAGCACCTGTTAATGACTATATTCCAGTTTAAGCGAATGTCTTTTATCCTACCTCAGTCTAGAAAGATTTGTTACGGTCTGTTGCAACGAAAACACCTCGTAGTAGAATTTGTGTTAACCGAAATATACGTGTGTTTAAGTAACAATTCTTTTACACATATCTTATTTGCATATATTACAATAAGGTTTTCATTCAGTTTTTTTTTTGTGTTTCAGCACATCCATTTTTCTTGCAATGTATGAATTGCATTGTTATAGAGGATGGTTTATGATTAATTTCCAACTGTTTTTTCGTATATGGTTAAGCGTGTTTTATTATAATTTACAAGAACAGTATTTTTTCTAACTGGGAATAAGTCATCCTACCATATGCCACACATTCGCCCGCTATATCATACATTCAAACTGAGAGATGTTTTTTGAGATTATAAACATCTTTTAAAGTCCAATTGTTTGTATTTCTCTTGCACTTGCTTAACTGAGTTTAAGCGAATTTCTTTTATGCCCCCCCTCAGTCTAGAAAGATTTGTTTTACGAGTTGTTGCAACGAAAACAAACTGTAAATAATTCAGTTTCAAAAATACCAAAATAGAATTTGTGTTAACCGAAATACACGTTTTTGTGTTATAAAAATGATGAGTTATGACTTATTGTGTTATTAAAAAAAAATAGTTACGATGTCAAAAAGATGTGAAGAAAAAACATTAATTGCGAAATCACGGGAATTATTTCATTTGAACTAAGTCCAAAAATAATGCTTAAAAGTTTGTGTGAATTATTTTTAGTTTGATTATCCGCCGAAAAACAAAACAAAAACAAAAAGAAGAAAGTTAGCGTCCAAGGTAAATAACTCAAAACTCAAATAACTCAAACTGTTTTATAAAAAAATCGATGTTGGTAAAAATAAATTAAATTAAATATGTTAGCAATATAAATCAAATTTAAATACTAAACTTAAATAGAACACTTAAAACAATTCTCTCACTGTAAGCAGTAACTAACACACTGCTATTTAATAAATCGATTTCCCTTAATGTAATATGCAAATGACGTCATCTCTCAATCAATCGTCTATTTTACAAGAATCATACTATATATAGGAATGAATGAAGCATTAAAGTAATGGACCTTTTGTATATATTAATCAAATTTTGAACAAACAAACAGAAAGAAATACGAATTTATATATATATTTATATATATATTTAACTTTTACATCCTTCAGGATCATTTGCTCTCTATATAGTAGATCCTGCATTCCTCTTTTCCCTTTTCGACACTCCTTCTTTTCACCAGGTAGAAGCCCGCGGTTTTTAAGGGAGTGTTAAATTTGTTTTCTCTATTGTTCTGTTCAAATTTTCCACATGATTAGTAAAAAGTTATAGATCTGTAGTTGTTGTGGGCGGTTCCTTTACCTGTGTCTTTTTGTATCACTGTGATTCTACCTTTGGTCATCTATTCTGGCAGATCTGCTTGGTGGATGCATGTTTTCAGGTTCTGAATTAGTCTTTCATGTATTGTCGTGAATCTTTTGAACCAGTAATCGTGTATTCCATCATGAATGGGTGCTTTTCACTTTGCCATTTTCTCAGGGTTGTCTTGAGGGTTTCCTTGGTAATATCATTATCTGTCTCTTGTTCGATTTTTTGCAACTCTTCTTTGATGTCTTTCAGCTAGTCAACATTTCTAATGTGATGTTGTCACTCTTCCCATATCTTGCTCCAGTAAAGTTTTGTTTTTGTCGGGCCCGGTTGTTCTGTGTTTGTTTTTCCTCCGTTTATATTTTGATTGAATTGGCTTCCATTGTTTTGAAAGGTACTGTTTTGTTATTACTGTTCCGATTTGTATTTGTGTCGTCTTAGTTTTTCTTCTTTTCTACGTTCTGCTTTATTTCTTCGTATTTCTTGTTTAGTCTGTTTCTGCAAGTCCCGTTTCCATTTTTTCCATCGCTTTTTGTAAGTTATCTTTCTTATTCTTTTTGGTTTCGTTTTTACGTTTATTGATTTAGGATTCCAGTCAGAGTTTCCATTCCTGGTTTTTCAGTTCATTTTATTTCCCTCTTTTTCATTTCACTTGAAATTTCCTACTTGCCGTTTTAGCGCCTGCGTAAATGAAATTGAGTTTGTTCATCTTTTCTGTTTCTGCTTTTACTTTATTCCACTCTTTGTTCCTCATGAATGGAAGTTTTGTTATTTCTTCGTTCTTAAGTTGTATGATGTTTTCGATTTTAACTGCTTTATTCTCGGTTAGTTCTGCATCGTTTAAGCATTGCAGGTTTTTTACAAGTGGGGTTTCTATGTGTGTGGTTCTACTTATAGGTGTTTCTTGTTCTCTTACTTCATTTATCTTTTGTCGTGTTTCCATGTATAATATAATTCTCACCTGTCTGTTTAAATGTATGCATGCATGTGTGTATGTATGTTAGGTATGTCTGCCTAAAACTGTCGACAGATGCGACAGATTTTCACGAGATCGGTATCGTTTCGAAGCTCGACACTTAGGACGACAAATATCGAAAAATTTCGAAAGTCATCCACTTTTTTCGATTAACTGGCCTTAATTTAAACCTTCGCCATTTCTGGTTAGGCGATTGACGCAACGGCAAAGATACCCCTTTTTTCACGTTCTTTTTCTCCTTCGGGGTACGGGTTCGAGCCTGCCTGCCTACTACCATTTCTTTTTGCTCCAAACACACCTCCAAACACTCGGGCAACGCCGGGCAACGCCGGGCACCCAGGCTAGTTAGTTTTAAATCCGAAAACTAACCTTTCCTGAGAATGAGTTTCGCTTGGTCAGTGATTTTTGTTCAGTTGCATGGTACTCTTTAGACATGCCCCATAACTCTTTTATCCGTTTCCGATAGTCTCGTTTTTGAGAGTGGCTGTAATAGCATTCCATTACTAGTCTATTTTCTTTTTTTGTCTATTTCTTCCTCTGAGTTTTTGGTTTCTGGTGGCTATTTTTACTAACATGTGTTTGATCTGTATTATTTATGCAATTAGAGGGGGAACTTACCTGTTCAGTGTCGCGATATTCTTATTTCTGAAATTAAAAGAGCCAACATTTACAAGATGACGACCGGCTCTATCATGCTTGCAATCGAGAAAGCACCTGCCGTTCATGACACCAAGATATTTCTTCTCGATCTCACGTTTTGTATTATTTGTTCGAGACATTTTCCATATTATCGCTATTTGTGGCAACCCCAAGACCAGAATTGTTTTTATTTGAGTTCTGCTACAGAGATAGTTTAGACAAGACAGACATTAACAGACAACATAAAAAAGCTAACTAAGTATTGTACTTAGTATGTTTAGAGCTAATATATTGAAAAGAGAGGTTGGAGATAGCCCCCCACCTCTCACAGGACAACATGGTCTATAGAAAATAAACAGATGACAGTGGATTACCTTGCTCTGGTGTTTTTTGCTGAATTAAGTTTGCTGCTGACACATCGGGATTTCACAGGTAGTTTTCGCACATGCATAATCAAATAACAACACGAGGAGGGAGAGCTGTTATAACTTTTTTAAGAGCTAATATTTTATGATTCCTCCATTCATGCTAAAAATAGCATTTCGTAGAGAAATAATGAGAAGGGAATTGAGAAAGCGAAGAAAAACATAAATAAAATAATCATATGAATTTCAGAAAATACCTGATTTATAAAGGTGATCGTGAAAATGTTTATTTTTATTATTATTATTATTATTATTATTATTATTATTATTATTATTATTATTATTATTATTATTAGTAGTAGTAGTAGTAGTAGTGTTGGTATTAGTATTATTATTTGTCATTACTACTATGAATCAACATATATAAAGTGATTAATTTATTTTTATTTCGGACTATTAGTCTCATCTTTATTAGTTGTTGTTTTTTGATCTTTTTATTTAAATCCCACCCAAAGCGTGCCAGAGGTTAATTGGTCAAGATGTGATGAGACGACAACAACTACGGATAGCAGTGATGGCTGAGAATGCAGTTAGGAGATGCGAAGTTCCTATCCGTCGCGGTTACCACCTGACGAAGGCCAGAGGAATAGTTGGCCGAAACGTTGTGAATAAACAAACCAATAAAAAGATAAAAAAACAACAACTAATAAATATGAGACTAATAGTCCGAAATAAAAATAAATTAATATATAATGCTCATCTCAAAAAATGAATTCCAATTAAGGAATAATATATATATAAAGTGATCACTAAAAAAATACCCTCCATGGCATCATTTCTGAAATTCAACCGTATGTGATAGAAATAAACTTCAGCCTATATTTGACTTGTCCACCAAATTTCACTGATAAATAGCTTTTCTTTTATCGCTCTTCAATGATATGCAAGTTCGCACATAAAAAAGAATGCATGATTCTGAACGGTCTTTACAATTACTGAGCAATAACCCTCTCGTTGTTTTCCCCGTTTTTATCTAAGAGGTTATCTCAGACCCAATATCTCTATCAAAACAATATCTTAATTAAAAAAAAAAGCCATCACATTCCTAACAATGCCAGTGTCAAGAAAGAAGAATGTCAGAGTTGTTAATAATTTTGTAAATCGTATGCAAGTGTGCTTGGCATTGGACAGTGTAAGATAATCTCCAAACGAAATCACGTTTGTAAATCAATTATCACAGAGCGAAAATATATTCTCCTTTTAAATATTAATTGTTATCTCAGCTTGAAAGATAGAATTAAAAAAAAAAGATGGAAGAAATGTAGGATGAAAGAACTTACAAAGGCCATATCGGGATCAAGCTTGGTTTCGCTGATTACCATTTTAAAAATCTTAACACATTACAAGGCATTACAGTTGGGGAAAGGGATTGGGCATTTTCCTATCTCTATGAAAAGTCACAAAGGGCATGCGACCTTCCTCCCTTCCTACTTAAACTGATACATGGGCAAGTGCAATTCTTTTTGTGGCCAAAAAGAAAAACCAAAGAAAATAAAGAAAACTGTAATGAAAGACAAACTATGCCGAGGTCTAGAGAATTGGGGAAATAGATCAATACTGTATTTTTTTACACCTATTCACCCCAAACAAGATATATTGAACGTGGGCGTAAGGGCTACCCTTTGGGACTATGCTTATAGAGACACTATGTAGCGAGTTGAGTAGCAAGATATCTACTCACACTGAATTTAAATTTCTATATCTGATTACAGTCGAAGAAACAGGAAAAAGGAAGGGAATTCAAAAGTCTATCAGTTCTAGGGAAGAAACTATTAGATTGGAAAGCTTTCAGACATTTAGGGACCTCTACAGTAAAAGGGAGTGGAATTTTGGTAGGGGATATTCCAGTCGAGAAGGTACACGTGCTTCGATTTTGTCAGGGTACATTTCGTTCAAGTACTTGTAAAACATGCATTGGGATATAACATTGCAGCGATGGTACAGTAGTTGGAGCTTGGTTGATATTACAAGGACTATTAAATTGGAGGATATTTATTAGCCTAAGAGGAAGAGACTAGAGGCAGAGGCACCAGGCCAGACTAGACTGGACGAATGTTGGTTTTGTAAAGATACAGGATATTAGCAGGTTTGAGCAGAGGGAGTGCATCTTCCTTGCAGCAACAGCCTTAGCAATGTTTTTTTTTTTATATTTATAAATTGGCACACGATGTAAACTTTATCCTTTAAAGGGCCCCTCAATGAAACACGAAACATTTTATAAAAGTTTCCAACGTGATGTCTGCATCATGAATACGTCTTGGAACGCTCGTTCCTGCTACTACAGTGACAGAACATATCTCTGTCCGTGTCTACTCGATACAATCTGTTACTAGTGACACGTGATGCGGCGTTCCAATTGTCGCCTTTATTTCAGCGGGTCCTCCATTGAACATGACGCACCTTGCACTTATTTGAGTTCCCAAGGGTGTGTACATGACGACGACGAAGACATCATCACGGGAAAGCTGCTCCTGCTAATACGAAAACCTTGAATCATTTTCCCCCCATATCTCTTCATATCTAACCGACACAATCTGTTACCTGCGACACGTGAGGCTACATTTCACCTACAAACCTGGTTAGTTGTAAACAATACATTTTGCCCCACCACCGCCACTACTACTACTACTACTACTACTACTACTACTACTACTCGTAATCACTACAACTGTTACTAATATTGATGGATATGGTGATAAGCGTAGGTGAAAAGTAAAAAGTCAATAATAAAAAAAAGAAAAATAATATTGCTATGTACGCAGACACACCCCAAATCCTACGATGACATAATCTGTTAAACCCTTAGACTAGGTTTACCCGCAGTGGTTATAATCTGATAATCCACTAAATACACGGTCTCTTGGTCATAAGACATTTGTGGCTGACAGGTTCCTTTTTTTAATGTGACTTCATTAAATCAAATTATTAGTGAATCAGAACAGGCGACTCGATGTCCGCAACAAACGGTGTGAGATAAAAAAAATCGCATTATGTTTGTATAAAATAAATTAATAAAATGTTATTGTTTCACTGTTATTTATATTGTAAATAATATATTAATATTATTTTAACAATTTTTTTTCTAGAAAAATAGATTTTTTTTTAAATCTAATACTGCTTTCTGCGGACTCGCGAGTCACCAGCTCTTCTGATTCACTAAATTGTTTTATGTTTCGAACTGTCAACTTAGAATTCATCGACAACTTTTCTGTTTCTCTATTTCCAGATTTGTTGCCATGTTTTTTTTCTTTCAAAATTTGGTTGTCTCGTTATAACTAGCTGTCTCTTTCTCTCTTTCTTTCTCCTTTTGTCTCTTCGTTTCTCACTTCATCTCTCTCTCTCTCTCTCTCTCTCTCTCTCTCTTTGTCTATCTGTTTTTATCTCTTTGTCCTTTTCTCTATTTATTTCTTTCGTCTGTTTTTCTTTCTCTCCCTCGCTTTGCCCTTATCTGTGTCTCCCTTTGCCTACCCATGTATGTCTCTCTTACTCGATGTCTCTTTCTTTCCGACGTTCGATTTATATCTCCCTCTCTTTGATTTTGTGTTTCACCCTTCGTTTGTCTCTCTTTCTGTCTATATGTCTCTCTATCATTTTATCTTTCGCTCTATTTTTCTCTCCGTCTCTTCTGTCCTTTCTCAATTTCTATTTCTGTATCTTTATTCATTTGTCTTTTGCTGTTACCCCCCCCCGTCTCTTCCCGTTCCCCTTTCTCTCTCTTTTTACGTCTGTGTTTCTCTCTCTCTCTCTCTCTCTTTGTGTTTGTGTTTCTCTCTCTCTCTCTCTCTTTGGATCTGTGTTTCTCGCCTCCCCACTCTCTCTCTCTCTCTCTATCTATCTTTTGCTCTGTGTTTCTCTCTCTCTCTCTTTCTCTCTTTGGGTCTCTCTCTCTCTGTATGAGTCTGTGTTTTTCTCTCTCTCTCTCTCTCTTTGGGTTTGGGTTTCTCTTCTCTCTCTCTTTAGGTCTGTGTTTCTCTCTCTCTCTCTCTCTCTCTCTCTCTCTCTCTCTCTCTCTCTTTGGGTCTCTCTCTTTCTTTCTCTTCTGCACTCTTTCTCTTTCAACAATTCTCCGGGAAAACACTTTTTTGACGGACTCGCCCAAGTGCTGCACTTCATTAAGTGCACCCCAACAGCGATCGTACGGGCGTATCCTCATACACAAACCGGCACCGGCACGCCTACCCAATGATTGTCATGCGAAAAATAAACCATCATTTATGCTCCAGGATGCTATTGTCACTCCCAGGTGGTACCTCCTCTTGTGAATAAAATTGGGATTACAATGAGAAAGATGAGAAGAAGGTGGGTCAACGTTAATACTTGTTGCTACCACCCTCCTGTTTCAACCACATTTGGAGAAGTGTCATAGCAGCCATTGCGAATTAAAAATAAAGTGATAATCATCTTATATTGTCGAGAACCTCACACTAAACCGACCTTGAACCAAACTCGGCTGACTATACGGCAAGTATAAAAGCCAATCGATGTAACGACTTAATGATTTTTTACAAGTTTGTCTAACCACAAATGACACACACACACACACACACACACACACACACACACACACACACACACACACACACATATATATATATATATATATATATATATATATATATATAAAGAAATTGCCTGTATGTGTCTCTCTGTGTGTATACATATCCCTACCAAATTACTCTGTCAATTTTTAGTCTACAGACTCGAGATTTGACATAAGAGGTATTGAGATTTGGGAAAACCTTTTTAATCAGTTTTTAGCCAGAAATTTGGCTGTTAAGAGGTCAAAGTTCAACGATTTGATCTTTGAAAACTCTACAAAACTCCTCCGCCAATTTTGGGTCTAAGCACTTGAAATTTTAGATGTAGCTTAAGGACATGGATGAAACGTTTTAATTTGATTTGAGCCCAAAACAATAAATGTTAAGGGATCAAAATTGGGGTCAAAGTTTAAAAAAATCGATCTCCTAGCCAATTTTTGGTCTAAACATTTGAAATTTTACATAAAGTGTATTCAGACATAGAGCAAGCTTTTAATCGGTTTTTGTTCTAAGTTCAAAAGATTTGACCTTTGCGGTCTTTAGCGAACTATTCAGCAAATTTGTGTGTGTGTGTGTGTGTGTGTGTGTGTGTGTGTGGTCACGAATAGGCTCCTATATGGTTGTCTATTTTAAAAAACTGATTACATATAATGATAGAAGATGTATCGAGACACAGGAATGGGTATGTTTGATCTGGCAGAACGGTAGTTCATTAAAATTGTGGGGTCTGCGTTCGCGCCTGGTCCACAAAGTATGGAAATAAAAAATTTAAAAATAAAAAAAAAAAGTTTACAAGTGTTGTTGATATAGATGTACATAAGAATACTTTGATAAGTATGTTTTAACTTAAATAGGGATGGTATAATAAAATTGTGGGGTCTGTATTCGCGCCAGGCCTCCATAGAATGGAAATAGGCACAAACTTTAACAAAGACTTTTCATATCTATCTGCGTAAGTATACTTTGATAATTATGTTTCAGTTTGAAGAAATATGGTATACTAAAATTATGGGTTGTTCGTTCGCACCTGACCTCCATAGAATGGAAATATGTCACAAAGTTTAACAAGGTGTTTTAATATAGAGCCACAAAATATTGTGATAAGTGTTTCAGTGTGAACAGGTATGGTATAATAAATTATGTGGTTTATCTCTTTTATTTTTATTTTCATCACATTTTGCTTTGGTTTTGATACCCCCAAATTCGAAACTATCTCATTACAACCCTTCCTTTTCATAACCTATCATACTTTCATAAATCAGACTCCATTTTATGTAGGCTGTTTTTGAACCCAGTCAACGACGGGTACTTTTGCTAGTATATATATATATATATATATATATATATATATATATATATATATATATATAATTAACTGTTTCATTATGAAAATACTAACTTGGAGCTATCCAAATGATGTTAGTTTTAAATATGCAAAGCAAACATAAGATCATTAGTCTTCTGACTATAAAATAGAACTTAATGTATATGCATGTAGTCTTAAAATAGCATTTGTCATATTTCAGAAAGTATAGCTTATCCCAAGGCGATAATTTCAAAGCCAATTTAAATGTTCAGTCAGAGATAGCAGAAATTATACAGTTTTTTTTTTAATATCTTTACGAACCAGAATGACAATCGTTCCTTATCTAAACCAATAACAAGGTAATAACAAAATGATTAATTGCATGAACGCCCGTAATAATCAAATCAAATAAACTAAAAAGGAGTAAAAATTTAAAAATGAATGACTAATTATAAAATAGCGAGCAGATAAAGAATAATAGGCGTAAAATTTGCACTTAGTTAAACCCTCCCCCATATCCTTGACTGGTGTTACCTCAAATGTCCCTAGGGAATTATTTAATTTTTCAATAGAAAAAAGAAATTCTAAGCTTTTCACATACACAGTAAAATTACAAACAAAAACGAAATGCAGGTGCCATATTCTACGGTCACCAGTGCAGAACAAAATTGCATTTAACTGCAATAAAATTAAAAGAATCCAAAATGAGCGGTTTAGTCCAATAATCCTCATTGTAAGACTAGATGTGGAAAATCCTCGAATGCTGAATCAATCTACGTATGCTGTAACACTAATCAGCCACATGGATAATGCAACAGAATTAAAACAAAAAGATGGGAGGAACAATACATGAAAACAAGGGAACTGAAACTACGAGAAATCTTACCCCCCCAGGCATCAGCGTCGGTTGATACCATACGAAATAGCTGTAAACGTTTAAGGATAATGGAAATACCGAGGAGGAATAGCACTAACAAGAGGTCGATCCTTAGACCTTTATTATTCTTGATATTCATAAATGACCTCCCTGATAAAATTGTCTCAGAGATAGGTATATTTACTGATGACACTACGCTCTATGACAGGCACGAAATGAAAACTAATGAAAATATATCCAAGGCAGTAACGAAAACCCTAGAGGAAGATATCCAGTTTGCAGTGGAATGGGGACAAAAATGGTAGTAACATCCAATGCTGCCAAGACTAAGTTCCTTTCCTTAAATAATTACAAGAAATCTTCTCAACCACCAATGGCTATGCCTAAAGATACATTACCTGAAAGTACTTCTTTCAAACTCCTTGGCTTAGCGTTCACAGACATGTTGGAACAGATACATCGAGGGCATTGCCGCGGCTGCTGCGAGGAAAGTGGGCTCTCTCTACCGTGCTAGAAAACTACTAACACCCGAAAGTATCCTGTACTTCTATAATGCCACCATTCGCCCATGTATGGAGTATTGTTGTTACATTTTGGACTGGTGCATCTGCTACTAGTCTCTCGCTCCTGGACAGGGTTCAAAAGAGAGTCGTCAATCTAATAGGTCCCGAACTGTCAGTTAGGCTTCAACCTCTCTCCCATCGACAAAATGTTGCATCCCTCGGCCTGTTCTACAAGTATTTTAATGATATATGCTCCGATGAATTACAATCCCTTGTACCCCTCGACGTAAATACCACCGACAAACCCGACAAGCAGCAAAGTCCCACCCCTACATAGTAGAGATCCTCAGATGCCAGAAAGCCTTCTACTCTAACAGTTTCTTACCCAGAACTGCTAGACGTTGGAATTTCCTTCTGGATTTCTACTTCCCCGACTGTACTGATATGCAGAAGTTCAAGTGAAACAGACATCTTGCTGCTCAACTCCCTACATAGTATCCCTGCAATTATGTCCCAGATAGTAGCCCCCTTACATCAAAATGGCACTGTACTTTATTTGGGGTAAAAATGCAATAAAAATATGCACCACTAGAAGTGTGCAGAGAGTACTTGGGACCTTAGTGCCACTGAAATCCAAGTGAAAATCAATAATCAATCGTGCTTGCCAGCAGAAAATCAATGGTAAATGACTGTTGCGATAACGTAAAATCATTTATTGCAAAAGATGAAGAGTGTTTGAAATCTGGGGGAAAGAAACTGCTACATGAACGATTTATGAGGATGACAAAATATGAAATCACAAAAGCACATAGACAAGGCTACGAAAAGGGTACCTAAATAGAGAAACTAAATTACTACGAACAGAATTATATAGTTTAATAATAATCTAAGTCTCCTGTTTCAATCATGTCCTAACAGAATTATGCAGTTAAATAGATGCTTCATAATAATTATTTACTTTAACAATACTCTATGAAATTATTTAGTATAATAATACTCTATGAAATTATTTAGTGTAATAGTACTCTATTAAATTATTTAATATAATAATACTCTATGACATTATTTAATATGATAATACTCTATGAAATTATTTAGTGTAATAGTACTCTATTAAATTATTTAATATAATAATATTCTATTAAATTATTTAATATAATAATACTCTATGAAATTATTTAATATAATAATACTCTATGAAATTATTTAATATAATAATACTCTATGAAATTATTTAATATAATAATACTCTATGAAATTATTTAGTGTAATAGTACTCTATGAAATTATTTAATATAATAATACTCTATGAAATTATTTAATATAATAATACTCTATGAAATTATTTAGTGTAATATCACTCTCTGAAATTATTTAGTATAATAATACTCTACAGAATTATGTAGTTTAATAATGCCATATAAAAATGTGGTTTTATCTATATAACTATAAAATTCTATGGACCATCCGATAGCCTTTGCTTGTGTGTTGTCTATCCAAAACATTTTTGTCATGGAAACCAGCTTGTATTTAATAAAATCCATACTCCTTTCCACAGCCCAACATTATTGAGTACAGTCTTTGCTTAACTTGTAGACATAGTTTGAATCATGACATTAGGTTTGGGTTTCTGTTTTAATTCTAACGTATGACACTTAAATCACATTTTCTTTATTTTGATATAATTATTTAGTATATATATATATATATATATTGGGTACAATATAATATGGAATAACTGACTCTATAATAATCAATACGAAATCTGTACAAATTAAAATATCATATTTAAACGTATTTTACAACCGGTCAACGCCGGACGCCTCTGCTAGTATCATATAAAATTTATGTAGTTTAATTTATGTACTAGAAGAAATATCTTGCCTTGTGGCATGTCAAAATGATAGGTCCTGCTGACAATAGAATTGTTTCTTATATTTATGTGCATATTTATATAACTCTCTATATATAGGATTCGCGCCTAAATGAATAATCCAACCATTATGAATTTTGGAACACGGGCATAAGAAAGGGTAATGTGGGCTATATCAATTTAATCAAATTTTATGATGGAAATTTTTCACGAATATTCAAATACTTCGGTTTTTGTGAAATTTTAATAATACCAGTTATTTCGGAGTATTTTAACGGTTTTTTATTACCAGTCATTCGAATTTTCAAAACGTTGCAGATTTTCATTAAATTTGAAAAAAATCAAGTTGCTTCAAGTGTCAGTGAATTGTTGATTTGCCAACTCCAAGCTCATCAGCCAATTTCCGAGTGCTTGATAAAGACTTATCGGCTTTCAAGTCTCCATCATCCAACTTTAACGGCAGTCCGGAACGAGGCTTATCTTCAACAATCATGTCACCAGAATTGAAACGCTTGTACCACTTTGAGATCGCCGCATATACAATTGTTCCTTCACCGTCACAGTACAAATATCTTCTGCCGCTTTCCTGGTTGAAAGACCTTGCTTCTCTTAGTAACGAATCAAAACTCGCAGCTCAGTTTTACCAATTGCCATCTGGAATAGAAAGATTAAGATAACTATAAAAGTACAAACGCAAAAACAAAAAACAAAACAATTAAAATTGCATAAAAATTCAGTTTTTCGCAAGTGTTTACAAAATTTGGGGGCAGCCTAATATTTTAGCGTTTGTTTAATTGTAAATTTGTAATCTATATATATAAAAGCGAAAATGTGTGTGTATGTATGTATGTATGTATGTATGTATGTGTGTTCGCTTTTTGTGTATGTTTGTAAAAGGCTTTTTTCGCTGGACATTTCGGTTGCTCATTCCTTCTTAAAACTTTTTATATCACGTCTAAATGATAATATCTATGAGTTACGAACGGGGGTCGCGTGTCTATTTAATTTGCCCGGCTTTCACGCGTTATTTTTTCCATATTTTTAGAGCGTCCCATGTATCTTTCGCTTTTCAGTATAAAACAAGCAAAAACTGGCTTGCACCGCGTCATGTTTCAAGGTCAAACATCACGCGACTTAAGGTTCCGCACCTGTTAATTTCATTTTATAAACGTTAAATTAAGACGTTTTTCATTCCTCTTCTCTCGTGGACGAGATGGCTGGGTCCCCAGATTTTTTTTCCATTTCGTTTCCAGCTCCACGTTAAAGGTTCGGGGTTCAAGCCTACTTTCCTACTAAAACTTTTTTCTTTTACACCTCCAAACACCTGGCCAACGTTTTTTTTTAAACAGGGTTATTTTGACCACCCCCAACACACATACCTACACACATCCAGGCCACGCCGGGTACTCCCCCGCTAGTATATTGTAAAAATGCTACTTAATTCATTATTATTTGAACAAAATACGCATCAAGTTTTCCTAATATTGCGTTGTGATTTGGCTTTCAAGCACACTTGATGCGTATTTTATGTTATTCAAATTAAATCAACGTTTCTATAATAGAACTCACACCCTTGACGTTAATCTCGCGTTGCCAACGCACAGTTCCAACATTTCAAAACACAACCGCTAAAAGAAAACGCGCCGATCTTTACAAACAGATTTTTCCTTCCCCAACTTTACAAGAGGGCAAGAAAGAAAAAGAAAAAAAAATAAAGGAAACAGCATACTGAGGATGGAGCTTGACTCCAAAATATATTTAAATTAAAAATTTCAAGCAAGTAAGATATTTATTTACTTTCCTTATATTGCGTTGTGATTTTGCTTTCAAACGCACTTGATGCATATTTTATTTTATTCAAAGTAAATCAAGGTTTCTATAATGGAACACACACACACACACACACACACACACACACACACACACACACACACATATATATATATATATATATATATATATATATATATATATATATATATATATATATAATTCCAAGTTAACATTTTCCAGGGGTAAAGTAACCAATGAAGTGCTTACGAGGTTTATACAAGAATGCTCAATACCTAAGTAGGGCAAGATATACTTTTTATTTTTTATTACATTAGCCTTAATATCTCGCTGCGCATTCATGAGCATGTTTCGGTCAGCTAGTTACAAGGAACTAGAGCCCTCTTCACGATATTACTTATACAAACGTTTAGTTCGTAATGTAAATTTTACAAGAGTTTTCAAGCACAAAAAATGATCAGGTGACATTATGTGCCATTCAGAACAAAAATAGATAATGGCCTAATGTCCTTTAATATATTTTTATAATGGCAAACTCCTGTAAAATTTTCATTACGAACTAAACTTTTGTATAAGCCATATCACCTGAAGAGTTCTCTAGTTACTTATTACTGGCTGACCGAAACACGCGCATGAATATGTAGAGACATATTAATGCTTATGTAATACAAATGAAAAGTATATATATATATATATATATATATATATAATTCTTTCCACAAGCAAACAATGTCGCAGCTCACACAGGACATGAAAGCCGCATATCGGAAGTTCAAGACTCGAGTTTTGCCCTCACTTCGGCTCATCAGTAAAACATATCCGAACTCGGGATTCGAAACCTAAGTTACTTGCATGTCAGGCGAGTACCTTGCCACCTGGGCCACTGCGCAAGAATGTTTATTAGCTAACACAAATCAAGCAAAAGTTCGACTGCTGAATATACCTACTTCTTCTAAACAAAGTGCAGTCTTCCGACGACTAAGAACCCAAATCGATGTAATATATATCACCATATATAATATTTTGATTGCAGAAATTCTCCTATGGACCAAAGTATCGTAGGTTTGCAACAACAGATGCCACATGGAAATTCAATACATCTACCCTGACAACCACTATCTTATGTAGCTTACGACCACTATTTCTGCCACATTCATTCGTGATAATAAAATGTTACATTACATCCGATGAGCAACACCGTCACAATCGCCACATCTACAGAATAAAGTCCCATTTTTTTCTTAATATTTAGTGCTCCCACCGTTACCACTTGAGACTGAGTCAAAAACTATATTTTCCTACGATATTGTGCTAGCACCGTCATTAACTGGTTATTACATACAAACACATGACATACCTTTTGCCTTTTTCGATCACAAATAATAAATCTCCCTAGCCATATTCCGTCCATTGTGATTGGCTGAGCTCTGACCATTCTTATAATCAAGATTATATTCGAGGTATTTGCACCATAAACGAACGTTCGCCTACCGTTCAAGTATGGCGTCGCTAATATACCTATTTTTTCCATCTGACTACATGTTTGCGTTTTTTTCTTATATAATGCTGATAAAACTCACTGGACTTTTATTAAACGAAATCAAGTACATTGATCCTTTTCGTTTATAGGTGCATTTTCGCTTCTTGTTCTTCGACTCATACATTTTCCAGCGATCTGATTGGTCAACTTTATGCATTCCATCATTCCATTATTCTCTGAATTCTGTTGTAATAACGAATGATACGTTGGCTTCAAATATGTGGATGTTTTAGATTTGGATACGTACAATGTGGTTTTTTTCTGTTCAGTTCCCCACATTAAAATCCTACCCTGTGTCTAACTATGCCCTCGTAGGGAGGCCAGTCAAAAGGAACACTACACAACAGTATAACTAATACAAAATGCAACATCCCTTTTACAAAACATGCCTACATACACATGATTAAGTCGAGACTTGTTCAAATGTTTCAACGCTAAACCGATATTTTGTTATTTTTTCTGTATACACAAATATGTTTACATGTTTTTGTTTTAATGAAGGGAGACATTTATTTATATATCATTTGTTGCAAGGACATTAATTTTTAGATTTCGTTAAGCAACAACTTGTTGTGCATTCACCTATTTACGATTTACATATAGAACAACAACAACAACAACAACAACAACAACAACAACAACAACAACAACAAAACTTCCGCTTACGATAGACAAACAAACATTAATTAACATTTTCTTCCAATAAACAAACAAAAACATTTTTTGAATAAGTTCTGTGCTTTCACCTGACAATTTACGGATAAATAAATAAAAAAAATTAGGTGTTTATATACTTATGTTAACGCGCTATTTAAAAAAAATTTTTTTACTTACATTCAAGTTTTACGATGTCTTTTTCTATTAAATTGCCCCGTGCATGTACAATATAAGTACAAAACACCATCCCCTACCCATCTTATTTCAGTACGGTAACATAAGTGCATACGTACTGGCGTATATTCATCTTTTTTTGATAAATCAAAATACACAGTACCAAAAAAGTTTAATCTTTTATTGAACAAAAAGCACGCAACTTCTGCTTATTAAAAAATGAGTATTTTTTTATGATAGTACACACCGCACCGTACTATAAACCACCCGACATTCACATGTTAAAAAACGCCTTAAAGAGTAAACATCCCAACCTCGATATGTGTTGTGGTGGCACACATTCATTTGCATATGTGGATAGTAATTACACATAAATAGGAAGACTCAGTTAGTCTGAGTGTGTGTTCACCAGAAGCCACCGAAGGCCGCCGAGAGCAGATATGTTTTTCCAGCAAAGATTCTCTTATTTGACACCATTATGTAAATATCCTGTAAATATACCTTTTCCTAATAAACTTCTTATTTGATCTACCTTTGTTTGTTGAGTCGTCATTTGTATTGCTTTCTACGTTACTTGTTTCAACCTGCAAACTTAACAATATGTTAGGCACGGCTTTCGAGGTTGGGGGTGTTTATGCCGAAAGCTCTTCTTTACCCGGAGAAGTTGGAGGTGTTCATACTACACTGGTTGCTGTCGTAAATAAATTACAAAAATTGCAAAGTAAATATTAACAGTAAATAAAAGAACACAGAATGCAACTTTTCTTGAAAAGTAAACATATATTTATATTCAATAAGTTTACAGTAGATTTTTGTAGTTTCCTTTTTATTGTATTCATATTTTTTTCACTTTGCTCGGGAATTTGTCTGCATTTTTTTTACTTTGCTTGGCTTCTTATGTTTACTTATTTTTATCATATTATTTATTGATAAATTTCCGTTAAACAACAACTTTCTGTACTTTTACAGTTTATATAAAAGTAATTCATCTTTTCTTATTAAAAAAAAAAAACTTCCGCTTACACTAGACAAACAAACGTTAACTGCCATTTTTCTTAAAATAAACAAACAAAAAGAATTTCTTGAATAAGTACTGTGCTTTAACCTGACAATTTACGGATTAAAAAAATAGGTGTTTGTGTACCTATTTTACCGCGTTATATTTTTATATTATTATTTCTGTACTTAAATTCAAGTTTTACGATATCTTTTTTATTCAATTGTTCCGTGAATGTACAATATAATTACAAAACACCATCTTCTACCCATGTTATTTCAGTACGGTAACATAAATGCATACTAAAAAATATTAATCTTTTATTGAACAAAATTTTTTTTTTTTTTGCTTATTAAAAAATTGAGTATTTTTAATACGACAGTACCCACGCGTTAATAACGTCTTTCGGAATAAACACCCACAATCTCCACATGTTAGGAACGGTTTTCAAGGCTGGGGGTATTTATTTCGAAAGCCCTTCTTAACATGGAGAGGTTGGGGGTTATATACTACGCTGGTTACTGTCGCAAATAATTTTCAAAAATTGCAAAATAAATAATAAAAGTAAATAAACAATACAAAGTTCAACTTTTCTTGAGAAAATAAATATATTTTTATATTCACTGAGTTTTCAGTAGATTTTTGCTATTTTTTAAATTGTATATATATATATATATATATATATATATATATATATATATATATATATATTCACTTTGTTTGCTTGAAAATTCGTCTGCGTCTTCTACTTTGTTCGGTTTAATCTTGTGAATGCTGGTCGAGCCCGAACCATAATTGACCGAAAATCACGGTCACATTCTGCTAGAGTGCCAGACTTAATATTTTAATTAACATGAAACTAAAAATGGCATGGTAACAGGAGTTTTGTTGGAATTACTTATTCTTATTGCTCAATTATTTATATGATTACGACCGCTACACTTACGGAGTAGCGGCATGTGAGACAAAAAAAAAGAAAAGAAACGAAAAGAAAGAAAATACGATAAAATAATCGGCACGAACGTTTTACTCACCTAATCTGTTCTGGACACAAGTACTTAGCAATTCAAAATGGTTATTTAATATTTTCTACACTTAACATTTTTTATAATCCTTGGACAACGTCGAGAAATGGGTCCTACTAGTATATATATATATATATATATATATATATATATATATATATATATATATATATATATATATAAAATAAAAATTACAATTAAATTTACCAAAATGATCCAAGATGGTAAAACTAAAGTATATTATAAATATTAAAGAATTAATATTTATAAAGGAATCTCAACCAGATGTAAAAGCTCGATAAAACCAAATAGGAGATAGAGCTTATAATAAGAGCAAACAGTTAATAAAACATGTTAAAAACACTTTGAAGAAGAGTTAAAAACATATTTAATCTGAAAAGGAAACACTTGATAAGTGGATAGTCCTTAATCCGCGAAGTTTCGAAGATATACTTTTCTTCTCATCAGATGGTAGGAATTAGCAAAATACGGGATCGGATTTTGCATACAAAAGTATTTGATGAAAAAAGAGCATAGCTTATGTAAGTGTCCCAAAATGGTATGATACATTTGTTGGTTAAAAAAAAAATTAAATAGCTATCAAATGAAGACTTTTTTTTTGTATTTCTTAAATGCCATTTTATTTCACACACTCTTAAATATTAATTCGGCCAAATTTTTCCCATCATTGCTAACATACTCAATGGATCATTTCGGGTGGAATAGCAACAATTTTAAAACAAATAGTTCGTTTTAATATTTCAAGAAATTGTCGGTGGTGACTGAATACTTTTGATTTCAAGTATTCGCACAAGAAAAAAATCGCAAAGGTTTAGATCAGGCCACCTTGCGGACCAATCAATATCACAACGCAAAGAAATAAAATGATTCGGGAACATTTCCTTATGAAAAATGCATAAATACAGATATAAATAAAGTTTCACCAAATTAAAATAAAATTGTAATTCACGTACATATGCCCCCGATACACTATATATATATATATATATATATATATATATATATATATATATATATATATATATATATATATATATAAATGTAACTCTTAGTTCGTTCGCAATTAATAGTCTAAAAAACCACTGGACGGATGGCTTCCACGTTTTGGTATAATATGTTTACTATATCCATGTGTGTTTTTATATATTTCTTTTTAATTATAATATTATACTTAATTTTCTATGATAAATAGGTGGTTTTCTTTGTACCGATAGGCCATTTTTCTTTTATTTAGGGACAATTATTTATTACCGCTTCCAATCACGTGACCAGTGTGTCCAATTTAGCGGTTTTCCTGCTAGATCTGGAGATTTCGTTTGCAATCTAGCGGGGAATTTTAGAAAATCTGGAGATATTTCGCACCCACATCCCCGCAATTTTAGATTAAAAAATAAAGAAAAGCGTTTGAAAATATTTTAAAACATAAAATAAACTCATTCATGTAAGTAAAAGAATATAGCATTTATTTATTGCATTTGGTATTATTTTATTCATTGATACTTTTATTTATTGATTATTTGTTTTGCTTTTCACCTTGTTTTATTTTTCACCTTTTGTTCGGCTAACCATTCTTAAATCTCACTATAAAATCGATTTTTCCAATTACATTTTAGGTGGGGAGGGCATTTCAACCTCCGAAGTTTAATTTAAAATACGATCTAAGCAACCTCGCTTAATTTAGAAGTATTTAGTCGAAAATTGTAAAAAGCAAGAAACAACAGCAAAAAAACCCCAAAAAAACTTATACCGATACAGTAGAATTTAATTATCTACCAACATAAATACTTTTAACATGCTAAAACAAAGTTTTTTAAAAAAAATTTTTTTATTTTTCTAATTTCAAAATATGTTGCACCATTATTGTGATGTTTAATTTGCAGTATATTTCAATTTAACTTTTATTATAAAAAGTTTGAGTTTATGATTTGTTTCTTGCAAAAAAAAAAAACCCTCTCTGAAAAAAACAGGTAAAACTAGCTGATAAAATTTGTAAGCCTTCGGGGAGCTAACCGCTTCAATATAATTCCAGAAACATATAGTGAGAAAACACGGAACATTTTATATATCGAATATACTATATTTATAACTTTTTTATTGTAGGAAGTTAAAATATGGAGTTTTTTTGGGGGGGGGGGGTGAATTAGCGATTTTTGAAAATTTCAGATGATAAAAGTTAAAAATCTAGCGATTTTCTGAACATTTCTTTCTCCTGATCTCGCGGGTTTTTTTTTAAATCTCAGAAAAGTATATTTTGGTCTCACAGGCTTAATGTAAACATAATGTGTTTACAATATCGGTAAATTTTCAATGGGTTTAATCACATGATTATTGATAATGTAACCATGTGATTGAAATTTGATTTAAATTTACCACACGTGGTCGCTTTGCTATCAAATATTCATCGAAAAATGGTAGGTACAGACAAAATGAATGCCGTTGCTCAAAGTGTATAAACATTTTGACCCTTTCCTTTACTGAAAAATTCACCAAAAATCAGGAAATTAACCAATTTTAATGAAAATTTCAGTCTTTATCAAATAATGATCGCAGAATATAATGAACTAATTATTTTTACTTAACTCTTAGTGAAAATGTTTTATTTTGTTTAAACAAAAAATACCTTTACTAAAGTTATGGTTTTCAGTAGTAAATAAAAAACGCAAGAATTTATTTTTGCTTGTTTTATATAAATAAAGCATCGTAATTTGTAACAATAAAAAATAATTTTTACAGGAACATTCCGAAAAAAGCCCCTAAAGTCCGTATTAATGAATTCGATATAACTCGAAGAAAAATAAATTTCTCACATACTATCAGGAAATTAAAGATTCAATTAGATTCCTATTTCAGTCACCTAAATTATTTAGGGTGAAATGAGTTTAGGAATTTATAGCCGAACCTAAATATTTTTTTGTTGCTTAAAAAAATAGCATTAATACAGTAAGTTATGTAAAATTTGCATAGAATGCTCTGCTTTACGGTTGTGGTAAAAATGGAACGGAAATTTGAATTTCGTTCCCTTTTAAATTCGGTACATTTTTACATTACGTCCAACTCACCGTTCACATTCGACACGTCAACTTTTATAGCTTTTCGGGTATGCTGGCAAGGTTAGGGGTGTCTATTCCGGAAGCCGTTCTTAACATGGGTAGATTTGTAGGTGTGTAAGAAATTTCGTGACAAATAGTGAATAATTCCACCCCGTTTTTCCAAGCTTATAACTCCTCGAAAAATGTAACTCAAGCCCTAATTTCTTTTCAATTAAAGGAGCAAGGACTAAGGTTTCATTAAAAAAAAAAAAACGTGTTTAAAAAAAAAAGGTTTTAAAATTCGGACTTTACAAGTAAATTTCTAAAAACACTACTTTTTTGTTTTAAATTTGAATATATTATTTATTGACATTTTCTCTTCAATTTGTGATACATAACACTTTGGTGAGTAAATTAATTATTTACTTTTTAATAGACATTTCAAAATGGAAGGCGTGAATTATTCGACCCCCTGTCTTTCCAAGCTTATAACTACTCGAAAAATGTAATTCAAGCCCTAATTTTTTTCAATTAAAGGAGCAAGGACCAAGGTTTCATTAAAAAAAAAACAAAAGAAAAAACAAACAACGTGGTTTAAAAAAAAAAAACTTTGAACTTTACAGGTAAATTTCTAAAAAACACTACTTTTTTGTTTTAAATTTGAATATGTTATTTATTGACCTTTTCTCTTCAATTTGTGATATATAAAACTTTGGTGTGTAAATTAATTATTTACTTTTTAATAGACACTTGAAAATGGGGTAGGGGCGTGAATTTAAAAAACAACGTTTGTCTAAAATATTATATTCGGTTCATTGGAAAGAGCATAAAATTTCACATTGATTCTGAAAATATCGTAAAAATAGAATCAATAGAAAAATTTTGATAGATTTTTAAAGTTTAAAAATTGAAAAATATTGAGTTCGGAAAATTCATTACTGTTTTTTAAAAAATAAAAAAAATATTTATATTACTTTTAAAACAACTTTGATAGTCTATTTTGGAAGTATAATTCATAAAGAAAATAAACAACTCACTTTTAAAAAAATTACGAGTTTTTTATATTTTATTCGCAGTTTCGTCATAGAGGTGTAAAAAATTCCTACAAAAATTCTGATACATCTACTAGATTGGAATGTTTATTCGTTGTAAACGTACCCGACAACCTATAAATGTCGACATTTCCAATGTGAAAGCTGGACTTATGTAAAAAATAACAAAAAGATATACCAAACTGACTTTTTCGTTTAAAAATGGAATTATTTACCTTTCGTTATTAACTTTTTTTTTTTTTTTTTTTTTAAATATTTTGTGTTTTATATACATAAAGTACAATTGTTGAATGTTACTGTTTTGATTATATTCGTTTGGGGGGTACAATTAAACAATTAAGAAAGATTAAAACGGAGCGAAATTTAAGTTTCCGTTCCATTTTTACAACAACCGTAAAACAGCGCATACTCAGCAAATTTTATCATAATTTATAAGCATTATGTTGAAACACTAAATCAAAATTTTATTTATTTTTCTGCATAATTAATGATGGAAGTATTTTTCTATTTATTTTCTGAACATCTGTTAAAAAAACTGTACATTCTCTTGAAAAAAAGAATCAAACTTTTCTCTACATTCACATAACTATTTACAGTGTTCATGTAAAGCATTTATCTGTTCTTTTTATAATAAAAATTCCGTTTTCAAAGAGAAACGTTTTCTGCCAAATTCCTTTTAAAAAAAAGTACAAGTTTCCTGAAAAAAAAAACTTTCACCTAACAATTTATGGTAAAAAATTAATCTTTTTTTTGGGGGGAAAAATAACTTTTATGGATTAAAAAAATTGCAAAAAATAATAAAAGTAAATAAACGAACAAAATGCAATTTTTCTTGAGGAATCTGTTCCATTTTAACAAACTGATTCACAGCAACGCGTGGCCGGGTACAGCTAGTATATATATATATATATATATATATATATATATATATATATATATATATATATATATATATATATATAATCGAAACGTTTAAATTAGTACAACGCAAAACTCTACCAATCTTCTCAGTGTCGAAACAGATGTTTATCCGAGCCAATGAACTTCGATTTTTATTTGTTTATTCCATTTATCGTTCAACTGAAGTATCGATCAGATGATCACACAGCCATCTCAGCTAGGTTAACAATTACAGAAAAACGCTGAATAATTTACAAGATGGCTTTAACAATAACAATGATCAGCTATCGTTCAAGATCGTTAAGATTGGTGGAGCATTATGTTCCTCGCCAAATGCCATACTTTGCCCACTTGAATAAACACATTTTCAATGTGTATACATATTAACGTGTCAGTTTTACTTCATTAGCGAGTTCTAGAACTTTTACATTACCAGTTGTAAATAGGACACACGCGCACACAAACATTCTGTCTCACACGCACCTATATTTAAACACATCCTGTTAAAAATAGATTTTGCGGTTTAATTATACCGTTTATTTTTATTTTTTCAATTTTACTAAATATTTTTTTATAAAAATAAAAAAGACTTTTTGGCCAGAAACAAAGTGCAGTATCTGTTCTCATACTACACTTCACCTTTTCTGTTCTCGCTTTGTGGAGGAGAAATCCTTCTAGACTGAGGCAATTTTACTTTTTGTTCCTATCCAGAGTGTCCTTTTTACGTTACGCTGGATTTTCCCACATTTAAAAACCGACCTTGTGTTTAATTCTTCCCTCCTGGGGAGGCAAGTAAATAAGAAAAAAGTTGATACATATTTCATATTTATCATGGGTGTTTTCGATTCTTTGTCGGATCCTCATTAATAAGCAATGAAAAACAACAAATCTTACCTTTGGAAAATATCTTTTTATTTATTTATTTTTTCGTTTTTTTTTTTTCCAGAAGCTTTTATTCTACTCGGAGTTATTCGGGAGCAAATTTATTTTCAAAAACGTTTTTATGTTTGTTGTTTTTTGTCTCTGTTAACGCGTGTTAAATATTATTTTGTTAATGTATTAGTTTATTAATTGTTTGTGAAGGAAATAGAAACGTTTCTCAATAATGTAGATTTCTAAAATCTCCAAAATAAATATGCAGTAGAAAAATGAGTTAGAATTAAACTTTCTGTGTTTGTTTACACTTATGACGGCTGTTGTTTGTGTTTTATGATGAACTTACCTGGGTGCCCGGCGTTGCTCGGGTGTGTAGAAGTGTGTAAGGGGTTGGTTGAGCAAACAAAGCCCTAAAAAAGAAATGAATTAAAACAACTCAAAATATCAGCGAGTATCTGTGCGGTCGCAATAAATAAATAAATAAATAAAAATAAATTAGGAGTAGTGGGCAGGCTCGAACCTGCAACGCGCAAGCGGAAAAGGAGGCAAAAAAAAAAAAACGGTCTTATCGTTGCTCCCACCGCAGTTGTGACGTCACGCGTGTTCGAAATAATGTGTTTTATGCGACGTCGAGAGGCTTGAATGACTTGCAAAAATGTCGACGAAAAAACTTACCCCTCACCCCTTGTTAAAACATGGCCAGATTAACGGTGAAAGAATAAATGGTTTGGGCAAATTTTTGGATATTATTCGACCAAGAGACTGAGCTTTCAAACGATGTCAATTTTGTCAGTGCTGGTTGCGTGTGTCGAATGTTTTAGTGAGACAAACAAGCATACATACACATAAACATACAAACATACATACACATAAACATACAAACATACATACACATAAACAGACGTTTGAGATTTATATAATAGACAAGCCTGGGTGCCCGGCGATGACCGGGTGTTTGGAGGTGTGTGTTGAGCAAATAAAAAAAGTGGCAGTAGACAGGCAGGCTTGAACCCGTATCGCGAAGGAGGAAAAGAACGTAAAAAAAGTGACGTCTTTGCCGCTGCGTCCATCGCCAAACCGGAAGAGGCGAAGGTTTAAATCAAGGTTAGTCAATCGAAAAGAGGGGATGACTTTCGAAAATATCGGCGAAAAAGCGACCCCTCCCTGAAGAAAAGTGCTCAGTTGAAGGTGAAGGAATTAATGTTTTTAGCCAATTTTTTCGATATGAAATTTCTAGTGATCCACACGATAATAAACAATAAAGATATTATTTCTATTATTAGTACATGTGTTGGAGCATAGGCCTTATACATTTGTAGCGACTCGCCACAGACATTAGAGTGGCTGGACAAGGAGCGTTCCAGTTGCGTGTACATCTGTTATCTACACCCACGCAAATTATGCGGGCATAAAAACTGAGACTTGGTAATTACCACGGACATATTCCAGAGCAGTACCACGTGACAGTGTGGTTACTTTTCATCCAATCGGCATTCAAAGAAAACGAATTTCAAAAAATATTTTTCTGACAACTTTCGCTGGAGTCGGTCTGACACCTATAAAAACGGAACTACGCGCGAAACCCAATCAGTCGAGCCCAATCCAGCATGCTGTAAACAATAACATTGACCCCGTCTTTGTGACGTTAAACTCGTGCGCACCCGTCATTTAATTCTCTTCACGTGGACATGGACTTTTTTTATCTGATGTTTTTCTGATTGTTTTAATTTCATTTAAAAGAAGGTTACCCCTTTCTCTTCCCTGCAAACTCTTTCCCACAGAAGAGATGTCGCGAGCCTATCTTTATTTTATCGTTATTTCCATAGCAGGTGCTCGTCTGAGCTTCAATCTTTGGTCCTCCCTTGCCAATCTTTCACGATAAACACCCGTCTAGCTGAAACCACTGTCAAAAATTTTCCCCACTCTTTATCTGTGGCTAAATCAAAACGTAGATTCCATGAACAAAGCTTCTTTCTTAGAACTGCACGCCCGTGGAACTCTCTACCGCTTGCCTGTTTCCTCCCTGACTTCAACATCGATGTCTTCAAGTCCAACATAAACAAATCCCTGATGAACCGCCCCTCCTAAATAATAACACTATCAAATCTCCAATACTAATGAATACTGCAACACTATCCCATTGATTACTGTACACAAAATAACCCTTATCTCCGAGTGGCTTCTGGGCCTTGATAAGTGGTGACCTTCATGTAAAAAACAAAAACAAAAAAAAAACTTCACCAGTCGAGTCGAGTTAGATTTCCCTTGCAGTACAGAGCAGCACCACGACCGCTCGCTCCATCTCGTGACGTTAAACCATTAATATGATTTTGCGCGCTTTGCACCTGAAACTTATAAATCTCCTGGAAAAGAAAAAATATATAACTTTTGTGTTGCATCAGATATATTCATGGAACTGATTAAAACAACACACTTTATTTTCCTTTTCGTAAAAAAAAAAAAGAAACATTTTTCTGCAAAAATGAAATTCCGCTTCAGAGACAGATTTTCTCTTTCTTGCTTTTCATTACACTTACAATTCAGATCCTATCAGACTATTTTAAAAATACATATATAAAGTCCTAGCAACTATATATTCAGTTATTAACATTGCGTTATGCTAGAACATTTATTTCCAGAACATTTTTACATTTTAACAAACTTTGAACGATTATTCATTCATTACTTTCTTGACTCGTGTGTTGCATCGGCACACACAATAAAAAATACGCCACCAATAAAAACATGATTCATTATTCCTTGCTATGTTAAATAAAAAACGTACTATTAATTTTTATATTCGACTTCGTCATGGGGAGGCAAGTAAACAAAATATAATAAAACCTTGCAAATTCATCGCAATTTCTCATGTTCACAAAAACAAACTACCCCCCCCCCTACTTCTTCCACTCCTTCTTTGAGCCATTTAGCATCATATACGTTTCAATACGTTCGCGCAGTCTTGCAATATTAATGTCGGATTCAGTATGTTGATCTCGGCTGCGTTTTCATTTCCTTTTATTATTAACTAACCAATTTATATACTAGCAAAGCTTACTGACCTAATATTAAAAAAAAAGTAATACTATCAGAGTATATTTCAGTTAACAGTGTAAAAATGCTTTGGCCAATTCGATGAAAATTTTATACAAAGGCGGACATGGTTCAGTGAACTTCACTTGTATCTTTAAACCTTCATCCATAAATCACCCCATGACAAATATTCTCCATTAGTCTATTAAATGAGAGTCATACAAACGTGTTTCCAACAACCTCCAGTAAAGTGATAGTTACCACATATCGATCTTTCACATTTATATGACGATAACAGATATCATCGATCCAATATCGGGAAATTGGAGTGTGCTGTTCAAGATATTCATGATAACGTTTACTATTGCTGTTATTACGTTCTTATTCCCCACCGCTAACATTTTCACCAGGATACCATTTCGAATAGGTGTTTTATCAGATTAATTGACAGTTAACTCGCCAGGATAAGATAGTCAATACCTTCCATTTAACAAATTCCCCCAGAGTTGCCATGAAACACCAAGTATTTCGTGTCGAAGACTTTGCTGGGCATTGGAAGATATGTTCGCCTATCATTCATTTTCTCCAACTAGAAAACATTAAAAAATAATTAACATATACTCCACATTTCTTGTATTTTTCGTTTCCTTATATACTTTTTATTTCATCTGGAAGGGAGGGGGGTAAGATGGGTTCATTATTTATTAATGTTCGCTCCCGTGTTTTTCTATTTTGGTTTTCATTTATAAAACTTTCGATTTCTGATTAAAACAGTTACATTTGTGTTTTGTCTTTTTTGTGTGCTTTATATATATATATATATATATATATATATATATATATATATATATATATATATATATATATATATATATATATATTGTATCACATGCAAACGAAAACCTTTCATTTGTTTTTGATGTGTTTTCTTTTTTGGGGGTGGGTGGGATTTATAGATTGTTACATTTAAACAATTACCTCGGAGATTTCTTTACAACATATCAGGTTTTACCGTCCTATATTTCGCTAAATTACATTGTAGCCAAATAGAAAACTTTCATTAATACTTAAGAAGACAAAATATAATAATGGTGGGGTGGGAGGTTCTTAACTATTTATGTCCAAAATTATTAAATGACTAAATGAACGAATCATAGTAAACAAGACGAACTTTACGTTTTTTATGTTTGTTTTTAGCGTCCAAAGTATCACATAAATGAAGGAATCTTTAACGAGAGGAACTTCACTGTTTTAATGTTGATTTTAAGCGTCAAAGATTTTCACATGACTAACTGAACGAATCTTACTAAAGACGAACTTCATTTTTTACATGTTTGCTTTTAGCGTCCAAAATCATGAGATAAATGAACGAATCTTAGTAAACGAGACAAACTTTTTAATGTTGGTTTTTAAGTCAAAAATTTTGACATTAATAAATGTTAGTAGAGACGAACTTCACATTTTTAATCTGATTTTTAGCGTCCATATTAATACGTGACTAATTGAACGAATCTTAATGAAAATGACGAACATGTTTGTTTTTAGCGTCCAAATTCATGAGATTGCTGAACGAATCAAACGAGACGAACTTCACTTTTTGATGTTTGTTTTTAGCGTTCAATATTTTGACGACTAAATGAACGAATCAGTAAACGAGACCTTTACTTTGTCAATGTTTGTTTTTAGCGTCCAAAATTATGATGACTAAACGAACGAATCTTAGTAAACGAGACGAACTTTTTTTTATGTTTAATTTCAGTGTCCTACATTATGGCATGAAAATTTGAACGAATCTCTTCCCACTCACAAGATGGGATGCCTATTCCGAGAGCTGTTCTTAATATGGGAATGTTGCAGTTAACCAGAGAAGGGTGGAGGGTGCGTTCGGAACCCGTTATTACCATGAGGAGCGTGGCGACAACAACAACAACAACAATAACAACAACAGTATTTTACTATTTTTACGAGGGGGTTGATTATAGAGCATTTTTTTGGTTGCGAAACTTTTACCTTAGATCCACCTACACACTTTCCTTTAAAATGACGACTTTTATAGGTTTTCCGCTTTGCTGATTTATATTTGCCGGACACAAGTAGTTTTCCATTTATAAAGCCTGCATTATGCATTTTATATCACTGGCCGCCAGATTAGTATGCACGGGTGAGGATCAAATCTAATAATAGCCGACCGACGCTGCCACCCCCTAACTTATTTCTTGGTTCATAATATTTGCGCGTGGGGATTTTGACATCCACTATCCAAAATAAATTTGTGGCAAATATTTTGACAGTCAACCACACTACCAAAATGGGGTGACCATTCCAAAAGCCGTTCTTAACATGGGAATGTTGCCGGTTACGATTCCAAAAGCCGTTCTTAATATAGGAATGTTGCCAGTGATCAGACCGAAAGCCGCTCTTAACATGAAGAGGTAGGAAGTGTCTATTCCGAAAACCTTTCTTAACGTGAGGAGGTTGGTTGTTGGGTAACAACAACAACAATCGTATTTTCAATTTTTCTACGAGAGGAAAGGGGCATGCTTCCACCGGGCAACGCCGGTTAGCGGGTCCTACTAGTTTTAATAAAAATTAGAAGGGGTGTTAAATAATATAAGCCATGTTTTCAGTGTTCTTAAATGTCGGAGTTCACATGCAACTGAAGTTAAGGGGGTTATGTGTCTAAACCACTCTCACCATAAGCTCTCACCATAAAATTAAAACCAATGAAGACCTGTCGGGAATTTTTCCCCAAGAAGTTGAGCGATACGTGCGCCCGGCTCTGTACTTATATATCCATCTCTCTTACACATACAAGGCTAACCTATTTTCTGCATGTGTCATTTTTAAAAACTTTAACAACGAGTGTCAAATGAAAAGCAAACTGGGCTCCCAGAAACGACAGTGACTAGAAGATGAATGTGTGGGCGTAAGGCGTAATATAACACGTTTACGTAAGCATACATCATTGTTCATATTTACATAACATTTTCTTTTCACGCTTTTTGTTTCATTTTACTTCAGTCCAAGTTCTCAGAAATCAAGGAGCATCTTGATCTCTATATGACGCACAGAGATATTTGAATGTTCGATTAAAGTTTTCCTTTATCTCTCAAACGCTGAAATTGTACAGAATTTGAGAACATAATTTTCTTTCCTCAATTGACCATTTAGATATATTATAGTATATGTTTCTTTTGGTCTCTTAGTCTTACCAGATTCCAGGAATAGAATTCATCTAGTTTGGTGGAGTATCCAGCCTCGTGCTCGTAGTTGAAGAAGGTAACATCACTTGAAGAAGGTGCAACATTCCTTGTAAAATCTAGTATGTGTTAGCCATGCCGAGGAAAGTTTATTTGGGTCGCGAATACTATGCAATTTTGAATACTTAGTCAGGGTTAACTTCTAAGTGAAAAGTATCCTTATACCAAGTAGTCATACAAACTCCTGTACAGAGAGACTTTAGACTCGTGAGGACAGTGTCTAGTAGGCATTCAACTTCTCTCTAGTAGCCATTCAACTTCTCTCCAGTAGCCATTCAACTTCTCTCCGTAGAATGCTTAAGTAGACACAACTACCGAACTATTGTTTAAACGCTTTTAGTTTGTAATTATTTAATAAACTATTGCTTCATTTGTTTATTTTGACTATGTCTTCTGATAATCATGTTGTAGAAGAAGTTTATATGTGAAACTATAAGTGACCGTATGTTTCTGATTTTTTTTTAGATAAGGATTGATAATTTGTATTATTTAAATTATACGAACTAATATTCTCATTTTGTGTGTTATTCTCACAACGTAACGTAGAGGATAAAGTATTAAGCAAAAATGCAGTTCTAGATTCATTCTTTTGGAGCTTGAAGGTTCAATAATCAGTACATGCGATACGAAGAATACAATTGCGAATTACTTAAGACTTCTACTCGGTCATTGCTGAAGGAAAGAAAGCATAATACTTCATGTGGATTAAATAAAGGGTTCTGTTCGAAATTCTATACAGATTCGCAAGTTTGATAAAAAAGATTCCAAGTTCAACAAGATACACATGGAAAAGGTTGGAAATTATATCAGTCGGAGAATAATGCTTAAGATAGGAACAAAAGGCCAAATAATTCAAATGATAAAAATAATCCAAATGACACAAAAAAAAACAAATCATGCAAATAATCCAAATGAAAACAATTAATCAAAATTACACAAATAACACAAATAATCCAAATGACACAAATAAAACAAATAATCCAAATGACACAAATAAAACAAATAATCCAAATGACACAAATAAAACAAATAATCCAAATGACACAAATAAAACGAATAATCCAAATGACACAAATAAAATAAATAATCCAAATGACACAAATAAAATAAATAATCCAAATAACATAAATAGTACGAATAATACATATTATCCAAATAATCTAAATTATACAGATGATCCAAATAATCTAAGTGATCCAAATAATCTAAATAATCCAAATTATCAAAATAATCCAAATGATCCAAATAATACAAATAACACAAATAATACAGATGATCCAAATGATCCAAATGATCTAAATGATCGAAATAATCCAAATGACACAAATAATCGAAATGATCCAAATGATCCAAATAATCCAAATGACACAAATAATACAAATAACACAAATAATACAAATAACAAAAATAATACAAACGATCTAAATAATACAAATGACACAAATAATCCAAATAATCCAAAGAATTCAAATAATCCAAATGATCAAAATAATCCAAATAATACAAATAATACAAATGACACAAATAATCCAAATGTAAATAACCAGTTCCATTGCTTTATTTTGATATCATCTTCAGTCTCTGACCAATATTGGTCACTAACACTTCGGTCCGGAATTTTGGTTATCATCAAATGCAATTATTGTTTGTGTAAAAAGAAAACTTATTTTGAATGCATATGTTTTGCTTAAATCACATAAATTTAGAAGCTATAAGTCTATGAAAGTTTATCGAATTCTTAATTATTTACACAAAAATGTAAACGAAAATGAAAATTGTACTTATATAAATGTTTTTATGCAGTAACATTTTTCCCTCGCATTAAAAACCGATCTTGAATCTAATTTTTCCCCCGTGAAGTAGTAATAATCATCTATATAACAAAATTTGATTTAAACTTTAGAAATTCTGCGTCTTGCGATGCACGGGACAGTTCGAGTGAACCAACGTTTTTGATCTTAAGCCAAACCAATAGCGCCCCTCCAGTTGTTTCCCGTAGCAATCATATCTTTATTGGTTGTCTATTTACAGTTCATTTTAGGGTTTCTCGCTCCTTTTTTTTTCATCAGAGGTCTATTGGAGCAGTCGGTTGGCGATTCTCTTTGAGGCTAATCCTAGAATATGTTCGAGCCGGTTTAGACGTCGTTTGAAGATTACTATCGATATTACTTGCTGGTTATTGCGATTTCTGACTTCTCGGTAGGTAATTCAATCGATCCATTTTATCCCTAGAATATTTTAAAGTCACTTAGTATCAAATGCATCTCTTGACCGATTTTAAGATGCCAAGTTTCACTTCCATATAGCAGCGTAAACAAGATGTTACTGTTATAAAATCTTAATTTAGATTTATTAGATTCTTCAGATCTTGCAGAACAGGTTAAATGCTGCTAAGGTCTTACCAATCCTGCAACTCATAGTCCATACAACCTTCTTTGTTTTTAGAGTTCCCTAAGTATTTTGCCCAAAAGCGACACTTTTATTTTTCGAGTAATATTTCTGTAATGAAAACAGAACAAGAGATTCTGTCTAGTAATCTTTTATTCGATTAAGAAGCTTACTACTCGTCTACTTGATAAACGGAAATGTACAGCTTTTTTAGCTTGGATTATCAGAGAGGAGATAATCCATATTCACGACATTCTCCTCCTCCAAATTTCTCACTGATAGGGAAGAAAGTCCCTTAAATGTCCAGGCTCCCTACGAGCTTGCAGTGGCCGCCTTGGAAGTCTATTATTAAGGGTCGAGGTGCTCAAACAAGGAGGCTCTTCAGTCTGTCTATGGGCTCTAAAATATCTCGCTCCGAAATGTTTCCTTCTCAGAGGAGCAAGCCGTTCCGTGTCATGTAAACGAAAAAGTGTAAGGAAAAATTCAAGATGGCGCCCGACTCTCTCTTTAACACGGTAAGATATCCTCAACACGGCACAAGAAGCAACAGCCACACGATTCCCCAGCCAACTCAATCGTCACTCGCCCACGTCTTTCCCCTCACCCGCTTTTATCGTCGTTCTAGGCCGGCTAAATTTGCATATTCCGAGAATTCGTGTGACTTTGCGAGACATCATACTTTACAAAAGACGGCGGCCGCCATCTTGGTCTTTCTTTTCTATTTTTGGTCGGTAACGCTGAGCTGGTCTCGAGGTAAGTCTTTTTCCCCTCATCCGTCTCTCCCACGTACCCACACAACACGCAAACACGCGGGCGCTTATCTCCTGGATGCACGTTACATGTTAGAGTTAGTCTCTGGATGAACACGTTTTTTTCGGTGCTAGATCTTCATCTGTAATGGGATTCAGGTGTTGGCCCATCCGAAGTGTCTGACAGAGCTCCAACAGAGACAGTGTAATTAGTCGACGTGTCATGAACAATTTCAGTTCCGAAGGGGCTTCAGTGTCAGGGGTTGTTGGTCTGTCCTCAGGGGCTATCCACGGTTTTGATAGGTCTCCGGCAGCTGCTAGGTTTCTGAGAGACAGATTAGACTTTCTACCATCTGCATGTGGTACTAGAGCATACTGAGGGCTCACCTCCATGAGCTATACCTCGCCCGCTAAAGGATCGTTCTTGGTGTAACGTGCATGCCATCTCAGAAACACATTACCGGGTTGAGAGAGGCAAGATGGAAGCGAATCTCCCGCCGAACTCTGTTGCTGAAAAAGAAAAACCTTTCATGTGGGGTGCCATTCGTGACTGTACACAATAGGGATCGAATCACGTATAATGCGACAGGAAGGAGATTTTCCCAATTATCAATCGAACATCCATTATTTGATGCAGTCAATTGAACGGTCTTCTAAATAATGCCGTTACATCTTTCGAATTGGCCGTTAACCTTATTGTTGTAGAGTAGTTGTCTACTTTTCGTTCCTGTAGAAACTGTAGAAGCTGCTCTGATATGAAAGAAGCCCCTTGGTCCAAACTCAAAAGACAGTGAAAAGTAAGCAAAAGCATTGTATAATTGCAATAGCCGGTATGTCTGAGCAAGGGAAGACAAAAGTAAACTGTGAATATTCGTCGACAACAGTTAATATATATCGGTTCCTTGTTTTGCTTGGTAGCAGGCCTTTAAAATCTAGATTAAGTCTTTCAAACGGTTGTGTTGCTTTTATTAAAACTCCATTTTTGGGTTTATAAAACCGAAGATTTATTTCAGCACACGTTCGGCAGGAATTTGTAATTCTTTTTACCTTCTCCACTAAGAAAGGCAAGCTTCTACACCTCACAGCATGAACCATTCGAGTAATGACCGGGTGACAGAATTCGTTATGTAGCGTTCGGAGTTCGTCCCTGCTTTATGTCGTGCAGCATACACTTGACAGTGTATCAGCTATTAAGTTCTTGCCGGGTCGGTAGCTGACGTCAAAATAGAAACAAGATGGTTCAATTCTCCACCTCGCTATTTCTCATTTTTTATTTTGCTTGTAGTCTTAGAGTTGAACATAAAAGTAACTAATTTTTGGCAAGTAATAAGTTTAAAGTGACGTCCGATCTAGTAGTGTCGCCATTTTCTTAATGCTTCGACTATGGCATGGGCTTTCTTTTCGTTCAGCCCGTGAGAAGGTCCTTGAAAAAAAAAAGGCTGCAGGACTATCAGCTTGTCTCAAAGAAGCAGCAATAGCACAGTCTGACGCATCCCTTTCAACAACCAGAGGAATATTTTGGTTTATTGTTCTATTTCGCAATATCCTTTTTCAGTCTCTTGAATGCCTCAACGGCTTGGGACAGAAGAAACGTCCCTACTTGTGTTAATGGATGTGTCTTTTCTGAGAACAATGCAATCCATTGGAGGTAGTGAGCAAACATGCTCATAGCACGTTGAAGGGAAGGCCGATTGTGAGGGATAGGCATCTGGAGTAAAGGTTTTAATCGATCTGCGTTTGGTGATATAAAACATTTGCTTATGGTAAACCCCAGTAGGCTTATTTTGTTCAGTCCAAACAAGCATTTGTCGTCATTTAGGATAAGGTTGTATTTGTCGACGGCAGACATGAACCGTCTGAGATTTTCGTCGTGTTCATTTTTATTATGGCCACATATTGTGACATTTTCAATGTACACAAATTTGCCCTCCAGTTTCTTATCCGTTATGATTTGGTCGACTATCCTTTGGAAGCTGGCTACCCCTTTCGTAATGCCAAAAGGAATCCTGCAAAATTGATATAGTCGGACGTTCGCCTCGAAAGCTGTGTATAGCTTGTCTCTAAGCCTAATGGCGATCTGATGTTACACGCTTTTCGAGTCCAGAGTCCTAAACATACGATATTTGGCTATGTCGCCAATCATTTCATCTATCCTGGGTAGTGGGAAGGTGTCCAAAAGAGTAAATCTATTTATATTTTAGGATTAATCTATAACCATTCTCTTTTTATGGTTTTCAGAAGTGGTTATAACTACCTGAGCACTTCAGGGTGATTTGCTAGGCTCAATTATACCCTCCTCGAGTTGTCATTTTTATCTCAGAGTCAATGAATTTCTTATTATTATAATAAAAACGTATGATTCTCACTGCTATGAGTTTTCAGTTTTCAGTTAGGTTTTCGAAAAGTGACGGGTACTGATTTTTGCTATCGCCAATCCAAAGATTTTCAATGCGAGCATTGAATCGCCAAACGGAATTTCAATCTTTGAGTGTTGCTGCAAAAAAATCGTATCCCAGTATTATTTCGCAACAAAGGTTTTCATTATTGATAATTTAGTGGTTTTAAAGGAGACGTCATTAAATAGTAAGTCCACAAAACAAAAACCACTTACGTTGTGCAGACAATGACGCATTTACGAATGTTACCCTACTAGAGGAGAGAACAAAATACAATTTGTTGGTTTTTACCAAGCTTCTTTGATAAAATTTTCTGAGTTCCTGGTATCGAGCAGAGCATTCGTAGATTTCCTGTAACTTTTCACTTTTACAATAGTTTTTGAAAGGCAGTCAGGGGAGGTGACTAAACTTACAGATGTATTTTGACGAGTGGCTTTGTATAGGATTTTAGAAGACTTGCATACCTTTGAAAAAGGATAAAGTTTTCCACGTTTATGACAACAAGTATCTCTGACAGGGCATGAAACTCGTAGGTGTTTAGATAAGCTGCAAAAATAGCAGGTGTACCTTTTTAAAGCGGGAGTGCCGATTGTTCTTGAAGCTTCCTCGGACTATCGTCATGAGGGGGGCAGTAGGAACAGGTGGATTTAGTATGGCGCCCACGGTGTCTGGAGGTAAATAAGAACTAGACTGCTTTAAAGCACATTCGGAGGTATAGGCTAGCTCATAAGCTGTTCTAAGTAAGGGTCTTATTCTCAAGAAGACGTCTTACCTAAACATTACGTAAGCCGTTAATGAAGGCGTCCAAAATGGATTGTTCTTGGGCCTCTAATGTCGTTTAGTAATCTTTTATTCAATTAAGAATCTTACTACTCGTTTACTTAACAAGCAGAAATGTACAGCTTTTATAGCTTGGATTACCAAAGAGGAAATAATCCATATTTACAACAATTTCTTCAAATTATTTTCTTTTCTTTGACATAATGAAAGTAGACTTTATTAACAAAATTAACACGCCTTTCCTTATGTTTCAATTAATCCTTTTGTCATTACAAATCATTTCCCAAATGTTTGGTTAGACGTTAATCTCCACAATCGTTATTTAATTTTGTATAAAAAGTTTTTAAAGTACAAAATTTTCAGATTATTTTTCTTTTCACATTTTTAGAATTCTTCAGTTTTGTATGTAAACTTAACACGGGTAAAAGTGCAGTATATTTAACACTAGAGAAGTTGTACACACCCTTCCACTAAAAAACAACACATAATTTATATAAAAATAATTGGAAAAAAATCTTTACCATATATCACGCCTAAAACTTATCATAGTACAACTTGTAATATTAAAGTATATTACAATATAATGTAATATAGAAGTATGATCATAAGTTTATTGCGGCCATGTTTTCGGGAAGGCGTGTCCAATCTGTCTGGGTTAGACGAATTATGACTGACCATCCTCTATTTAAATTTGTTTTCATGCCGATAATAAAAATGTCTGCTACTGATATGACAGCATTCTATTCACTGCTGTTATTGTTTTAGTGAATGGAGTAGACAAATTTATGTTTCAATGTCAACGATTTGATCAGCCATTATATGTAAAGGTTTATGGGATTGTTTTCTCTACACAAGTGAAAATTTTTTTTTTTTGGGGGGGGAATTTTTTTATAAGCTTCTTCCAGTCTATGAGTTTCTTAAACTAATTTCACTGTCATATGAAGAGAGTATAATAGTCTCAAACTATTACATTTATTTTTTTAAAACTCTTTTTCATCCCAAACAAGTTATATTGCCACTTTGAACGTAAAGAGCTACAATGCGGATCATGTCTAACAGTAGACTGTGGACAGTTGAACTGCAAGATGTTTTTTAACATTACATTTAAACTTCTATAGTAGAGGGGTTGGTGTTTGCTGCTTGTCGGGATCACGAAGGTCGTGCCTCATAATTGTCTGTTTTACATGAAGTCCTCCTCGTTGGTCATCCCTATTCATTACCATACAAGTTAATTTGTTTGGGGCGACTAGAAGTAAACAATACATATGAATCATTTCTTGAAATACCTTACTACATCAAATCATTTGAAATTGTTTTCTATAATGAATCATTTTAAATATTTTTCTACAATTAATCGTTTTGAATAGTTTTCTAGGATGAATCGTTTGGAATATTTTTCTAGAAAAAATCGTATGAAATAGTTTTCTATGATGAATCGATTGAAACGTTTTTTTTTTTACAATGAATTGTTTAAAATATTTTTCTACAATGGATAGTTTAAAAAATATTCTGTAAAGAATCATATGAAACAGTTTGGTTTTAAATAGTTTTTTTTTTTTTTACAATTAATCATTTTAAATAGTTTTCTACAATAAATCGTTTGAAATATATTTTTTTTACGATGAATTGTTTGAAATAGTTTTCTATAATGAGATCAAGACAAGAAGGAGGCCTCCAATCGACCGACAAAACAAAAGAACAGATTTCGATCGACATCGGTTTGACCTTGACCTTCAAACACGTTCATGTCGTCTGTAAGCAAATATAAAATAGTAGATATGTACGGACATTCGCAATCAATGTTTATTTTTATCTATATTTACAAAACCTTTAAATAAAACTATTTAAACCAAAGAGTGCATTATTTTTTATCTGTATTTACAAAACTTTTTTAATAAAACTTTTTAAACCAAATGCAAGATAAGTTTTTAATATGAGGAACAATACATTTAAACAAAATACATTTAAATAAGTAGATATTTCTTTTTTTTTCAGTAAAATATCAATTCAAAGTGCTTCATCAATATACAGAGTAGGGTAGAGCAACTTGCTTATTTGGAATATCTATTAAAACACAATAAGCAACTTGCTCTGCCGCACCCTGTATTTCTATAATGAATCGATTGAAATGGCTTTCACTAATAAATCGGTTGAAAAAGTTTTTTTTAATAATGAATCGTTTGAAATAGCGTCTCTCCTGTTGCTTCCCATTTGTAATAGTTTTTATAATATATCGTTCAAATTAACTTCAACAATATACGATAGCAGTATGAGAAAAGAAACTATTATAATAGAAAATTTTAAGACCTTTACAGTAAAAGACGTAGAATTTTGCGGATTGTCGAGTTGATCAGGCAGGTACTGATGTGTAGGGGAATTTACGTCGAGGGTGGATTAGTGCAGGAACTTCGTTAGAGATTATTCCATAAAGATAGTTGTAAAATAAGTCCATTCTTAAAAATGATCCAAAGAAACAGAAAGTTAGAGTATATTTATTAATTTATGTTTAATACCTATTGTTGAAATTTAATTAATATTTAATACTTATTGTAAAAATTTCAGCAATAAATCGTTTTAAATAGTAATTTACTATGAACCATTTGAAATAGTTTTCCACAATGAATTGTTTGAAATTGCTTTCTACAATGATTTGTTCGACATAGTTTTCTACAATGAATACTTTAAAATAATGAATCGTTAAAAATACTATTTTATAATAAATCTTTCGAAACAAGGATTCGCAATGAATTGTCTCAAATAGTTGTTTTTACAATGGCTCGTTCATAATAATTTTCTATAATGAATTGTTTGAAATATTTGTCTATGGTGAATCGCTAATAAGTTTTATTTACAATATATCGTATGAAATAGTTTTACTATAGTCTGAATGAGCCTTTTACAATTAAACTTATATAGGTTAGTACAGTTAATAGAGTTTGACAATGTATTATTTGAAATGGATTTCAACAAAGAATAGTTTGAACTAATTTTCTATAATGTATCGTTTAGAATAATTTATAAGGAATATTTGAAATTTACTTCTACGGTGAACTATTTGAATTAGTTTTTATATAATGAATCGTTTAAAATAGTCTTCGTTGGTAATAGTCTTCTACAGTGAATCGTTCAAATTAGTTTTCTATAATTAAATCTTTTGGAATAGATTGTTGGCTTCAATCATTTGAAATACAATTCTACAATGAAACTTTGAAATTACCTTATAAAACTAATTATTTATAATTCTTTCATATAATCAATCGTTTTAAATATTTTTCTACAATGCACTTTTAAAATACCTATCTAAAATGAATCATTGAAAAAGATTTTCATGTAATAAATGGTCTGAAATAGTTTTCCACAATTAACTTGTAGAAATAATTTTCCACTATTAACTTGTAGAAATAGTTTTCTACTATGAACCGTTTTAAATAGTTCTCGATGATGAATCTTTTGAAATATTTTTCTACGATGAATCATTTAAAAGTTTGCTTAGATGAATCGTTTGAAAAAGTTTTTTACGATGAATCTTTTAAAAGTTTTCAACGATGAATCTTTTTAAATAGTTTTCTTCAATGATCTGCTGGAAATAGTTTTCAGCAATGAATGGTCTGATTTAGTTTTCTACGAGGAATTGTTTGAAATATTTTACTTCGATGAATGGCTTGAAAAAGTTTTATACGATCAACCATTTGAAAGTTTTTTACGATGAATCTTTTGAAATAGTTTTATACAATGAATAGTTTGAAATAGTTTTTTACAATGAACTCTTGAAATAATTTTCTACGATTAATCGTTTTTTTTACATAGAAGTCACCACTTATCAAGGCCCGGAAGCCACTCAGGGATAAGGGATAAGGGTTATTCGTGTACAGTAATCAATGGGATAGTATTGTAGTAATTGTTAGTATTGGAGATTTGATAAAGTGTCTTACTTAACAGGCAGTTCATCAGGAATTTGTTCATGTTGGACTTGAAGACACCCAAGTTGTAGTCAGGTAGAGACGGAAGAGAGTTCCACTGGCGTGCACTTCTAAGAAAGAAGCTTTGTTCATGGAATCTACGTTTTGGTTTTAACACAGATAAAGAGTGGGGAAAATTTTTGACAGTGGTTTAAGCTATACGGGTGTTTATCGTGAAAGATTGGCGAGGGGGAACCAGAGATTGGAGCTTAGACGAGCACTTGCCATGGAAATAACGATAAAACAAAGACAGGCTCGAAACGTCTCTTCTGTGGGAGAGAGTTTGCAGGGAAGAGAAAAGGGCACCCCCCACTAAGCCACGAAGTCTATTTTGTACTCTGTCAAGGCAGGATAGGCTGTTTTTAGCTGCTCCTGCCCAGATGTGACAGCAGTACTCCATTCTTGAACGTGCTTGGCTTTTATATGGATAGAGAATTGCATCAGTAGTGAGATATCTACTGGAGCGGTAGAAGGATCCTACCTTTTTTCCAGCTACCTTGGACACAGACTTGATGTACGTGTTCCATTTCAGGTGAGGAGTAAAGGTTAATCCCAGAAGCTTATCAAAACATGGAGCCTTCCCAAGACGAGAGCCATCCATTTCAATTGATGCCAGATGGAGATCAGAGCGTTGATGATGTAAAGATAGAAGCTTGGTTTGAGATGCATTAAAAATAGCCAGACACCTCTTCTTCCACTGTACCACGCTCTCAAGATCAGAGGAGAGAGAATCAGAGAGAACTTTGTCATTTACGGCTTAGATGTGTTTCCATAGATGGTCGTGTCATCAGCATAGATGTCAACGAATGATTTAAATATGTGTTTTGGGAGATCATTGATGTAGATCTCCTGAGAGTTGGGCCCAGGATAGACCCACGAGGGACTCCAGCATTAATACTGAGTGCCTCTGATTTCTGCCCATCAGCCACTACTCTTATGAGCCTATCAGAGAGAAATGATTTAATGATTTAGAAAACATTTCCAGTTATACCGTAGCTGGAAATCTTGTGAAGTAGGCCCTTAGGCTATACCTTATCGAAGGCCTTTGATATGTCAAGAGCAATTGCCCTAGAAAGGAAGCCTTTGTCGAGAGATTTACTAATCCTATGAGATATAACCGTTAGCACATCTGTTGTAGATCTGGCAGAACGGAAACTATATTGCATGTCACTAAGGAGGTTATTTCTGCTGAATATGGATTCCAGCAACTTGCTCATGACACACAGGAGACGTATTGGTCGGTACTGAGAGGGAGATGACTTATCACCTGAATTCTTAAATACAGGGCATACTGATGAGGTTTTCCAAGGTGTGGGGAAGCGCTTCTCCTTAAGGCAACGCTTAAACAGTTTTGTAAGTATGGGAGCAAGTTCTGGTTGAAGCTTTTTTAACACTATAATTGAGATACCATCAGGGCCAGTTGCTTTACTGGAATCAAGGTTCTTGATTAGCTTGGCGACCTCACGCACGGATATTTGTATGTTGCATAGCGTGTTGTTTGTTATAGGAGGAAATACGGGGAGTTCATGACCATCGTCGCATAGGGTAGAATTAGCTGAAAAGTTCTTGACAAATAGTCTGGCCTTGTCTGATCCTGACCAGATGACCTCAGGTCCATTGATGTTTGAAATAGTTTTCTACGATTAATTGTTTGAAATAGTTTTTTACGATAAATTTTTAGAAATAGTTTTTACAATGAATCGTTTGAAATAGATTTCTACGGTGAATCCTTTGAAATAATGTTCTATGATGAATATTTTGAAATAGTTTTCTACGGTGAATCGTTTGAAATAATTTTCTACGGTGAATCGTTTGAAATTGTTATTTACGATGAATTTTTTCATATATTTTTCGACAATGAATCTTTTGAAAGTTTTATACCAAAAGATTTTGAAATAGTTTTCTAAAATGAATCGTATGAAAAAGTTTTTTTTACAATGAATTTTAAAAAATAGTTTTCTACGATGAATCGTTTGAAATATTTTTTCGATTAATATTTTGGAATAGTTTTCTATGATGAATTAGTTATATAGTTTTCTACGATGAGTATTTATGAAATAATTTTATACAATAATTTTTTTGAAATAGGTTTCTACGATTAATCGTTTAAAATAGCTTCCTTCGATGAATTGTTTTAAAAAGCTTTCTACAATAAAACTTCTACAATAGTTTTCTACGATCAATCTTTTGAAATAGTTTCTAAGATGAATCTTTTGAAATAGTATCTACGATGAATCTTTTGAAATAGTATCTACGATGAATCTTTTGAAATAGTTTTCTACGATGAATCGTTTGAAATAGTTTTCTACGATGAATCTTTTAAAATTGTTTGTTAGAATGAATCGTGAGAGATTGTATTTTACGATAAATCTTTTGATATATTTTTCTACAATGAATCTTATGAAAGTTTTCTACAAAAAAGTTTTTGAAATTGTTTTCTACGATGAATTTTTAAAAATAATTTTCTACAACGAATCTTTTGAAAAAGTTTTCCACTGTGAACTTTTTGAAATCTTTCTCCGATGAATCGTTTGAAAGAGTTTTTTACGACTAATATTTTGAAATAGATTTTTACGGTGCATTTTTAAAAATAGTTTTCTATGATGAATCTTCTGAAATATTTTTCTATAGTTAATCTTTTGAAATAGATTTTTACAATGAAACTTTTGAAAAATTTTTAACGCAGTTTTCTACTATAAATCTTTTGAAATAGTTGTCTACAATTAATATTTTGAAATAGTTTTTACAATGAATTCTTTGAAATAGTTTTCTACGATGAATCTGCTGAAATAGTTTTTTTACAATGAATCTTTTGAAAATTTTCTACGATGAATCTTTTGTAATAGTTGTCTGAGATAAATCGGTTGAAATAGTTTTCTACGGTAAACCTTTTAAATAGTTTTCTACAACGAATCTTTCGAAATAGTTTTTTAAATAGTTTTTTTACAATGAATCGTTTGAAATAGCTTTCTACGATGAGGTTTTGTATTTGTTTTCTAAATTGGTATGTTTGAAAGTATATTCTACAATCAATAACTCTAAATAGTTTCTTAAAAGTAACTAAATAGTTTCATTTAAAATTTTTGTGTCAAATGAATCCTTTTAAATAGTTGTCAATAGGAAATCGTTTGAAATAATTTTCAACAATAAATTGTTTACAAAAAATCGTTTGAAATAATTTACAACGATAAATTGTTTACAAAAATCGTTTGAAATAATTTTCAACAATTAATTGCTTATAAAAAAAGTTGAATGAATTTGCAACAATTAATCGTTTGAAATAGATTTCTATATTTTGTAAATAATTTTCTGCATTGAGATTCACGTGTTATAAATAGTTTTCCGCCATAAACCACTTTAAATAGTTTTCTGCAATGAACCGTTTCAAATAGTTTTATATAATATAATAATAATTTATATAATAAATAGTTTTAAATAGCTTTCTAATAAGACATTTAAAATAGTTTCCTATAATGAATCGTTGTAAATAGTTTTCTTCAATATATCGTTGGAATTAGTTTTCCACAATAAACTGTCTGAAAAAGTTGCCTACAAGAAATCGTCTGAAATGGTTTTCTACAACGAATCGTTTGTACTAGTTTTCTACAATTAATCGTTTGAATTAGTTTTCTTTAATTCATCGTTTAAGATAATTTTCTACAGTTAATCGTTTGAAATAGTTTTCTATAATAATTATTCTAGATAGTTTTTTAATCGTCCGGAATATTTATTTTATAACGACCTTTTGAAATATTTTCTATAATGAATCTTTTGAAATTGTTTATTGTTATGAATCGTTTAAAATATTTTTCTCTAATAAATCATTTCGGATAGTTTTCTAAAATCGTCCGGAATATTTGCTTTTTTTTATGACGAATCGTTAAAGTATCTTTCTAGGAAACTTAATATGATAAAGTTTTGTGCAATAAATCCTATGAAATATTTGTTTGAAACAATTTCATTTAATGAAATCATTTACACAGTTTTCGAAACTGAGACGTTTTCAATATTTTTTACACAACGGACCTTTTTAAATAGATTGAAAAATGAATAGTTTGAGAAAGATTTCTACACTGAATCGTTTGAAATTATTTTTGACAATAATCATTCATAAGTCCTCAACTGTGAACCTTTGTTATGAACGTCAGCAGTAAAGGGTTAAAAAGACATACATTTGACAAATGAAATCAATGCATATGATGCATATTGTACTTTGTTCTACTTTATATATTTTTTTTCAAGCTCCCTTAGTAACATGTCCCAACTTTTAAAAAATCGATACCTGTAAATACAACTCAAGCGTTAATCATCTTGCTAAACACACGCGCACAAAAAAGGATCTGCTATATTTTGGCACAAGTTCAACGAAGATCAGATTAGAATGGGCACTGTTAAGATGCGTCCGTTAGATCAACGCATTTATTGATGAAAATAATATTGTAGACTGAAACGTTAAAGAACAACAAAAATGTCATTTAAAACTAAGCGTGACAGACCATTGGATGTTATATTTTAACCTGAAACGTGACAGATCGACAGAAATGTTACGATTCTGAAACTTTTAGATGAGGATTGCTTTTTCGTATTATTTGGATTCTTCAGATTGAGTGTTATTTTCGCAATGTTTCAATCAATATAATCTCTGACCTTCTTAAGGTGTCTCTTGTGGAACTAGGGAATTTTTCTGTCGAACTTGGGAATCTGAACGGAATTTTAAACGGAATCAAGAGAACATGCAACTTGATATGCGAAAGACTACTGAAAATGCTATTTAAAACTGAAACGTGACAGACCAAGAAAAATGTTATTTAAAACTCAAACGTGACAGACTAAGGAAAATGCTATTTAAAATTGAAACGTGACAGGCCAACGACAATGTTATTTAAAACTGAAATGTTACAGACCAACGAAAATGAAATTTAAAACTGAAACGCGACAGACCAAGGAAAATATTATTTAAAACGAAACGTAACAGAGGTATTGAATACAAGTACATCCGGGTTATTTCTTCTTATAAGAATATGATTGGATGGTTAAGCCATAAATACTGGCCGGTGGAGCCGCCTAGGACAGACGTCGAAGAGTACGCTGCAATCCTCACATTAAGAAATACCAATATCGACTACGAACACTCGTTCAATAAGATTTATCGAATTATTACTTGAAACCGCAGTAGAGATCACTCAACTACTTTAAACGAATATATTCTTTTCGCGGAACTTATTAAAAAGTATCAGTTAATTCTGAAGAAAAGATCTCCAACCAATCAGACAAAGATATTATTAAATAGACAATATGGATGATCTGTTTAACAAAGTTCACGTAGACAATATATTCAAATTTTCTGAAAGGCACAATATTTTACAAGAAAAGTTTAAAAGCACAAAAATCTCTTTACAAATCCTTGCAAATATTCCTACAATTATACAGGTTTAAAAAATAGAAACGCATACGATCCAACTCTACTGCAAATAACCTTTACATAAGAATCGATATGTCATTAAAAATCAACCAACCATTAAAAAAAATCTTTTTCACCTATAATGAGGCATATAGGCATATTGTCACTTAGAACGTAAGGGGCTACTATCTATGATAGTGTCTAACAGAGGATTGTGGAGAGTTGAGTAGCGAGATATCTGTTTATATATACAGGTTAGTACAGCCAAGGAAACAGGAGACAGAGAGGTAATGCCAAAGTCTAGTAGTAGGGGAGAAACTATTAGAATAGAAGACTTTCCGGCATCTAGTGACCACAACAGTGATTTTGCCGTTTGTTATGTTATTGTTATGTTCGTCGGAAATATTATATACGTCGAGATTAAAGAACCCATTGTAATATCAAATGAGCCAAAGCTCTCATTATTAATCCATTAATTTGAAGGTCTTCATTAAATTGAGGTGGAAAAGTTCACTTATTGTAAGTTAGACGTGTTTTTCATTTCTTTGAAAATGTCGTGAAGTTAAATTAAATATATATATATATATATATATATATATATATATATATATATATATATATATATATAACAACAAACGAAAACAACGTCATATTTTCAAAACAGGACGAGTAATGCAAGGCATGTTTTTTTTTTTTCAGTCGTAAAACTTATATTGTTTTAAGTAATGCGTGTATTTTTTTGTTGTTGAAAATGCTGCGGATAACTAAACAAAACATATAAAAGAAAACAATAGCAAAACAAAAAGGAAAACGAAAACAGCAATAATATTATATTTTTAAAACGGATCGATTTAGGAAACGTATCGTTTTTTTTCATTTGAAAGAAAATGAAGAAGGGATGGAAAATTATGAAGATGTATGAGAAAAGAATGGAGAAAATATGACCAGACTTTTATTTCTGGTTCGAGTTTCCAGGATTTCTTGCGAACTCAACATCACGTGATAATTTAAGGAGAGTAGAAAGAGAATCATGGGTTTACTTTCGATAGCCCCGTAACTCTCGCTTGCTTTATTATATCCATATTTCTGAAAAAGAGGGGATAATTGCTGTTTTCTGGGTAAGAATATAGTCTATATAACACTTATCCTTGGCAACTTTTTGATCCTGATTTTTTTTAACTCTTTACATAAAGTGGCATCATGTCTTGTCTGGAGGATTTCTACATAAAAAAAGTTAAACCCATCGATATTCTCGAGTTTGAACGCTTCAACCCAACTTCTTATCAAAGAAGGTAATCCCTGGGAGAATGACCTCCTCCCTGGGAACGAACAAAATCATACTACTTTTACATTAGCACTAAGCGTAATCCTTCACAGTCAGTTAGAAGAACAGTTTTATTTGCCATCTTAAATGCTATTTGCGTCTGACTTTAAAACTCAGAAAAGATAGTTTTATTGTGTTGGATTTAAATGAAAATGTTCCCCATTTTTGATGAACCTGGCAAGTGTCTTACTTTTATTTGTAATAATTGCCCGCCTGTAAGCCAGCGTAAGTGTTTATCTTGTTCCTTGCTATCAAAATCAACAGTGCAAAACCCTTCACCCGGAAACGCCGCCATTCGCTCAAATAGATCGTTCTTCTTTACAACAGTTCTGCCGCATCGAGTGGTGTTGCAAACGATTCATGTCCAATCAAAATAATAATATGTCTAGAATTTCATCTTCTCACATTGATTTTTCTTTATTTTTACATCAGAGTATCTCGCTGCTGTTTCTATAAAAACAAGATGAGTGTTTCGATGCGATTGGCTGACATTCACCCAACGGTTAAGCCTCTTGTCTGGAAGAGCGGACGAAAGAGGGGGAAAAGTCGATTGTGAACACACATCTGAAGAAGATAGTTTTTTTTCCTTTTTTTTTTTTTTTTTTTTTTGCAAAGTAAAAAGTTCGCATTTCTTTCTTTCCTTCTCTCAATTGGGTCAATCCTTCATTTCTATATTTAAAAAAATTGTGCGGCAACTTGTCAATGTGTCTGTGTGTATGACTTGAATATTAGTTTTTGATGCATTACTAATTCATAGTTTATTATTTCATTAATTCATAATTGTTTATTTCTAATTGATTATTAATTGATTGTGTATAAATTGTTTTTTTATAATTAATTATTAACTTATTGTATATTAAAATCGGTTATTATTGATGGTTATTACAACTGATTATCGATTACTTGTTTAATGGTTGTTTATTTGTAGTTTATTATCAATTGGTTGTTTAGTGATCATCTTTTGAAACTTATTTGATTATATAATTTAACTGATTATTAATCGATTATTGATCGTTTATTTTAAGTGAGTATAAATTAGTTGTTCATTTATTGTTTATAATTGATTATGAACTGATTTTTATTGATTGTTTATTTTAATTGAATATTAATCGAATTTATATTTTAATTCTTTGCTTATTTATTATATTGAAAATTTTTACTGATTTATTTATTTATACGGCACAATCACGTTGACACACCGGTTCTCGCCAGATCAGCGAAGTTAAGCAACGTTGAGCCTGGCCAGTATCAGATGGGTGACTATTTGGGTAGTGGAGGCACTGTATGTATCGCGAGGTAAATTAGAGGTTGCGAAACTGGCGCGGTCTATCCTTCTCTCAAGGGTAGATGAGCCGTGGTAAGCAACCCATCTAGTTATGACGTCACGATAAAAATAGCCTTGATAGCCTTAGCGAAGCATCAAGTATTTAACTACGGACAAGATTTGAATTACACTACAAACTCGTGTAGTGAGTTCAATCTCGGCTGCGGCCACATGTTACCTTTTTTACGTTTATTTACAAGTAATTATTAGATGAGTGTTTATTGATTGTTTATTCATGATGTTTGATTGTTTATTGATAATTGATAATTAACTGATTGTGAATTTGAATAACAATTATTAGTTGAATTTTTGTTATTTATTTTCACTGATTATTATTTAAATTTTTATTGATTGTCATTTTATAATTAATTACATATTGATTGTTTAGGTTAATAAATTATTTATTGATTGATTTTGTCGATTGTTAATTAATAACTGATTATTTATTGATTATTTACTATTTGCTTATTTTAATTAATTTATTGTTTATTAACTGGTCCTTTATAATTGATGATAGATTGATTGCTTATTGATACTTGATTATTCATTGTGTTTATTGATTGCTTATTTTAGTTGATTATTAATCGATTATTAATTGATGCTTATCTATAATCGATTATTAATTGATTTATCATTGAGTATTAATGTATTGTTTATAAATGATTTATCTAAAATTCATTAATAATTGATATTTATCGATTATTTATTTACAATTAATGATTACTTTGTTGTTTATAAGTAATTTATTATTGATGTTTGTTTATTGAGTGTTTTGTATAATTTATTATTAAATGATTATTAATTATTTATAATTTATTATTAATCGATTGTTTATTGATTGCTACATTTGTTACTTGATTGATTATTGATTGCTAATTGATTGTTTAATGTTATAATTTATTATTAATTTATTGTTTATTGATTGCTTATTGATAATTGATCATTAATTTATTGTTTATTGATTGATCATTAATTGATTTTTATTTGATTATAAAATCCAATAGCGTAAACTATTAAAAAAAACCTGAACACATTTTGAAAAGATTATTTAATCACGAAATAAAATCCGCCATGATGCATGTCACTTTAAAAAAAATAATCAGCTTTGATAGCATTTTGTTAATTGTTGAAAAAGAGAACGAATTTTTTTTTTCAATTTTCACCCCAAACAAGTGCCACTTTGAAGTAGGTGACTACTATCGAGGACATAAGTTGCAGGGGTATTATGAAGGGAGATGAGTGGAAAGATGTCTGTTCAAATTACACTTGAACTTCTACATGTCAGTGCAGTTGGGAAAGCAGAATCCCGGAAGCGATTCCAAAGTCTAGCAGTTCTTGGAAAGAAACTATTAGAGTAGAAGGCTTTCTTACACCTAGAGATCTCTACTGTGTAGGGGTGGGATTTAGCTGCTTGTCAGGTTTGTCGGGGGTGTTCCCGTCGAGGGGTTACAAGTGCTTGTAATTCGTCATTAAAACATTAAATTACTTGTAGAACAGGCAGAGGGACTATCAGTAATTCCGTATCCTTCAAAACGTGGAAGATATTTGGTAGCCATTATTAATTGATTATTTATTGGCAAACCGATAGCGTTATAATTAACTATTACTTCAAAAATCATATTAACAAATAATTTAGTAACTCAGAAAACTGCATACTTAAAAAGTGATAAAAAAAAATTAAAAGTGAAATATTTTGTTAATTTTTAACCATATTTTCTTGGTTATCAAATTATTTGTTAATGTGATCTTTCAAGTAATAGTTAATTATTACTTTATCGGTTGGTTATTAAATGATTAACTGAACATTATTATTTGATGTGTCAACAAAGCAAGTAAAGTAGTCGAGAGCGATTCGAAGGCTCCCTTTTCATTAGCTACTACACCGAGGTGTAGGAAAAGGTGCCACTCTATTCCTGGAATTACTCCCTTTATCCCTGTTCCTCACCTTTTACCGTTGAGTGTTTACTCAAGTATCATGAGCGAATACATCACCTTATGTGGAGACTACTTGAGGGATTTTCTAATCAGAAATTTCCTGCACCTTAAAGTCTAAATCCGGCTCTGGTTGCAGAAACGTCATTATTGTTTAGTTTGGCATAAAGGGTACTAAGATGAGGTACTAAGCCCTCAAGTAAATAAAAGCTTGTATCTGGACATTTAATGGAATCTAAACGATCCCAAGTGTTTATCCTCCAACCACCACCACGACTTGAACATGTAACACAAGGTTGAGATAGTGGGATTTTGAATACAAGCGCCCATAGAGGAAGATAACTGACTTGCAAAAAAAAAAAAAAAAATGCCTGGGAAGCTCCGTGGGCATTTCATGATAAAGGTGCCACAGGCCATTAGCAATAGACTAATCCTTTCTCAAGCAGTGAGAAGGTAAAACCTGAGAAGGTGGGCCTCATAGAACTGCACTGGACACATGACAATACACCTCAGGCAACAGAGAACACTATCTGCCTCAACAATGATCGAGACTCTGTTGGCTTTGGGATCGAGGGAAACGGCAAGAGCATTAGTACACTCCCAAAATTCCATAAAATTTCAACTATTTTAAGACCACGTAATAATCGATCGTTTATTTGTTGACTTTTAAAACATGTCAACTTCCATTGGTTTAGTTTATGCAGGAAGTATAATTATATTCGATTGGCTAGTAGATTACATCATTTTATCTATAGAAATAAAACAGTAGATGTATGTATGTGTGTCTATCTGTAAATATTTAACCAATAAACTCTTAAACTACTGGTCACATAACACTGAAATTAACAGGAAATAGTAATCACACATTAAAGATGGTTTATAATGAGTAAAATCTTTGTTTGGATGGATGAATAACGTGTACAGAAATCTGTCGACAAGTTGAAATGCAAAATGTTCATTTCAACTTATCGAGATATTGTTATTACTTTTGCGCATGCGTACATTCATTCATAGCTTGAACTGGGTTAATTTTAACTCTTTCTTATCTATCTGCCAATAGCTCAAACGGTTGGAGACACAGCTGGAGCATTAAATGTTTTAGTTTCGATTTTAGCTGATGACACCCAAGTCATTTTTCTTTTGAAATTAGTACGGTATATTAAGCACAATATAATATTCAATAGAGAATTAGCTGTGTAATAATGAATATGAAATCTGTATGAATTAAAATATCATATCTGAGCGTATTTTATGACCAGGCAAGGCTGGGCGCTCCCACCTCAGCTAGTAATCGAATATTTTGTTAACAAATAGTATAGAAATGGTCTATTTTATGTAATATATGTATGGAAACCTGACACGTATTACCACTCCTCCGGATCATGTGACATCATAGTTATAGCAAATAAGGCGTGACTCCTCACTCCCTAAAGCTTCCACAATGAAGTCTCATCACCGGATTCGCGTTAAGATTTTACCTAGAACAGATTTTATTTAACATATAGTGAACTGCCTATCATGACATATTAGTGTACTGTGAAATGATTACTCGTGAACCGCAAAGAGGTTATTGGTGACAGTTACAAATTATTACAAGTGAAAAAAAAAAGTTTTCATATCGTTATAACCAGAGTTGTTTGTATTAATAAATATTAGGTTGGTGCAAAAATAATGTCGTTTTTTGACATGAAGTTGAACGTCAATCAACGACATTGTTTTTGCATCAACCTAATATTTATTAATACTAACCTAATACTAACTTCACGTTATTACTTACGAACTTTAATAAAGCAGTAGATGTATGTATGTGTGTCTATCTGTAAATATTTAGCAAATAAACTCTTAAACTACTGGTCACATGACACTAGATTGGAAACGCACACACTCCTTCTTCACTGTGTGTTATGTGCAACAAAATGTTTAATGAAGCAATGGTTTCAAGTTAGATGAAAAGACACCTTATGAATAATTATCCCAACCTTCAAGCTTAATTCCCTTCCAAAATGAGTGACATCACTGCATTACTTTTTGAAATATAATAATTTTTACTAAAATTTTAAAATAATGAGTTTCATAAATTAGATATAGAAAGATATAACAAATACGGCGTAATCACGTTGACACACCGGTTTCCGTTAGATAACAGAAGTTAAGCAACGTTGGGCATGGTCAATACTAAAATAGGGGACTATTTGGGAATTCCAGGTGATGCATGTGCTCTCCACTCATCTTGACATCGTTTCCAATTGTCTTGGTCTTCTCCTTGCCACAGGACTCAAGCATTGCCGACTCAGAATAGGTGTGGTTAGCGCTTTCGCAAGCCTTGCCTCATAAGTACACGCACAGCTACTCTTAAAGGGGGCATCCATTGTTCTTGAGATTAAACGGAGACACCAATCAAATAAATACTGACCTAGTAAACCACGGTTGGCTTTGCGTGCCTATAAAATCTCTGACCTCTTTTGAATTATCGCATACTAAATGTAAAAAATAAAATAAATGAATAAATAAATAAATACAGTCCCCCACTCCGACGACACAAAAAGAACAATGTTTCTTTACAATTTTTACGTGTGCATTGCTTATGGTGGTGATATTAAACATAGTCGAATGTTTCATTTAATGCTTCCATAGACGAAACAATAAAAAAAAAGGTAGTCGCATCCTTGCATCTATGTAAACGGTATTGTCTGTCTATTCAGTCGGTCTGTCATGCTTCAATAACATGAAATAGAACTTGTATTGCCAAATAATACAAAATTGCTGGTTTAGATGTCCTCCCCTCCCTGCTTCAAGCGTCTCTTAGGCAGATGAGCTGTCACGCTTCATTTAAAATAACAATGTTCATCGCTAAACGTTTACATTGAAAGGACGCATCTTAACGCCCTCCCCCGCCCCGATTCTTGTTATTCAAGCTAACGAATCATAACGCAGTTCTCTGATGCGCGACCACCGTTTCCCGAGTCACAAACCGCGTCTAAAATCTTTTAAATCAAATTGCCCTTTTACAAACCCACGCTTCCCTTTTTATTTTATTTTCGCTATGAAAAATCATCAATATGGCTATCAGAAAAAAAAGTGAGAATCGACCGCTGGCCTACTTTTGCTCAATTTGGTTGTAGTACATAAGACACTCAAATTCTATCTATCTATCTATCTATCTATCTATCTATCTATCTATCTATCTATCTATCCCTCTCTCTCTCTCTCTCTCTCTCTCTCTCTCTCTCTCTCTCTCTATATATATATATATATATATATATATATATATATATATATATATATATATAACAATTTAATGAACATACCTAGTGAAAAAATTCTCATACTCATAACTCGAAAATCATAACAACCCATAAAAGGTAAAGTTTGGGTATCTTACTCACTTCCCCCCCCAAAAAAATGTTACCAAAGGCAAGACAACTTATTTTTCTACTTGTATCTTCTATACTTTATATATCTATGTAGTGAATACCAGTAATGTTAAAAATAAATTGACTATGAAAATCATTTTTTTAAAAAAGGCGTAAATCTTATGCACCCTCTCCTAAAAAATAAAAATTTACTGTTTGTAGTTTAGCATGTTTCAACATGTTTAAAAAAATGTTCAAAGGAAGTATAAAAAATAGTAAGTAGTGGGTGATTACTTCCGTATATAAAATTAACGTGATAAAAGCACCGACAAAATGGCCAGTAAGCAGTCAAAAGAGAATATTTTTGTTCTGTTTCAAATAAAAAAAAACATTCCTGATTAATTACGTACCGCGCTGAAAAAATAACGATATGATTTCGAAAGCTATTATGAGGATAGGAGGGCTGTCTTAGCAAAACAATATGTACTTTCACCTAACAATTAACGATGCAAAATGTGCCAAGACAAGAAGTGAAAAATAACAAAAAAAAATAAATAAATAAACAACTGTATAACAAATAAATATTACCAAAGATAAGTTAATGCCTGTTCTACCTACATTGACAACGGTTTTAGTAGAGATAATCCTAGCGTGTGTTTTTTTTTTAATCAGTTTTACATTTCTATAAAGTTAACAAACACCAATATCGCTAAAATTAATTCAACTTGAATATTCTATAAGGGAAAGAAAGCAAAATGTTCCGTTATCGGTGTAAACATAGTGCGCACATGAAGCTAATAAACAAATAAATAGAAATATCCCCCAAAAGTAATGTTACTTGAAAATCCTATTCTGAAACATGTCGCACGTTTCCGGTTTGTACGTTATTGGTAAATTTGTAAGGTCGTCTGTAGGCACCTTGTCTCAATGCTATTTGTATGCGAAGACGGCCATGTTGGTGCAAGGTTAAGTGTTCGTTTTTGTGAAAAGCTGCTATTCCTAAAACTAAGTGCATGCAGTCATAATATGTGTAGTGAGCTGGTAGGTTCGGTTAAAACTGTTATTCCCATAAACAATAAAGAATAAGGGAGCATTTATTAAATGAATCTGTAATCGTAATGTATTATGTAAAAAATAATCTGTTGAAAGGCGAATAAATACATAAAAATATACAAAAAAGTTGACAAAAAAATGCGATGAGTTTGGGTTATGGAGGGGGAGAAATTTGCATCGGAGTGAAAGCCTTTGCTACTTTCTCAGTGAATGTACGTATATGATAGAGTACGTCGAAGCAGAAAAATAAAAGTAGTAAAAGATGGGCAACGTGTATGTATTGTGTGCTAGGAACACGCTTAGTTTTAACTGTAAGTGGTGAACGTAAAAGTTGTGCATAGGAAGTGTTTACTTATAATCCTATAATGTCGAAAGATTCAGAGGAAAAAGCGTTTCCATTGTATTATATATATATATATATATATATATATATATATATATATATATATATATATATATATATATAGTCATCCACATACAGTACTGTTTCGCTTTTTCACAGCTCATCAGTGCGGTTAGACAAGCAAGTACCTCAAGCCAGGGTCGAAACCCGATCATATATATATGTGACAATAATGGTGGAAAATGAAGTCACAATATATATATATATATATATATATATATATATATATATATATATATATATATATATATATATATAGAATGATTGATTTACTTAATGAGGGTATAATACATTTAGTTGGGGAATAAAGGGGACTATTTATACCAAGGTGTTTCGAAGCCTAATGCTTCTCATCAGAAGAGTAGAAAAGATATTAGGTAACGTAATAGGGATTTGACGTCTAGCGAGGGATTCATCAAGGACGAAATATATGAATAAGTAAAATTATTAATGTTGTTTGGAGGAACTATATTGAGCTCTAAGATAAAGGAGGAGTATATTATATAAAGTGTAATGTAAAAAGGCATATAGGTTGTCTATCATAATCTTAAAGAATGTGAGTAGTTTATGTGTTTAAACTGAAGGGGAAGATATAGGCTAGGTTGGGTAGTGGTTCTATTTTATTCGTATTTAAGATGTGTTGTATCTATGGAGGGATTACATGAGGGGCGTTACGCTAAAAGGTATTTTACAAACAGAAGTAACCGAGATCACAACAGCACTTAGGGAAGGTGTATGTCTTGTGGCATAATATTATGATGATGAATTAAAGCGAGGGGGTATATGTTAAGTAGGATTTTATCAAATGTAACGGTTATCACAACATAACTTTTATAAAAGGATCATATATATATATATATATATATATATATATATATATATATATATATATATATATTTATAAAATATATATGGCGATTAAGCTACACTGAATATTCCGCGTTTCATCCACTCTAGGACTCTTCAGGCTAATGCGTCCTAGAGTGGATGAAACGCGGAATATTCAGTGTAGCTTAATCGCCATATATATTTTATAAATTACTAACTAGCTCTACCTACGTATTGAGCACTTTTGAAATAAATACTTAAAGTTTATCCATAAATGTATACTTTCGTATATTAATTTTATGTGAGTAAATTAAGTAGTTATATACATATATATATATATATATATATATATATATATATATATATATATATATATATATAGTCATCCACATACAGTACCGTTTCGCTGTTTCACAACTCATCAGTGCGACTAGACAGGCAACTGCCTCAAGCCAGGATGGAAACCGACTCACCATTACGATATACGGCTGCTACTGTGAGGGTAATGAATAAACGATGTTTTGACATCGTCCAAATGCCTCCGCTCGATTTGTTTACACAAACAGCGTCGCTTAATACGCTAATGGCAGTTTGTATATCACTATTTATATATATATATATATATATATATATATATATATATATGATGGGAAGTTGACGAGCAAGACATTTAGTGACATTACATTTTAATTTTCGTATGATAATACGGGGTTAGGAAATAAGAAGCAGATAGAGAATACCAAAAGCGAGCGATCAAAGAAAAAAGGTCATCAGAATGAAAAAAAGATGATTGTCCATAATCATAACCCCCGTAAAAATAAAAACAAATTTTTATGATATACGTTCCAGTTTCATTTTTATAAATAAATTCATTTCTGAGTGATTAATAGAAATTCGTTAACATTGCGATGATGTACAGGGTTAATTTTAAAATCTATTTATGAAGAGCTATCTAAAGGGGAGTTAACCAATAATGAATTTCAAAATTGCGTCACGAGATCATCAATCGTCATTTAGTCATAAAATTTAATTTTCTTTTAATTAAAACTACTAAAAGCTTCCGGCATCTTAGAACCTCTATAGTGAAGGGGTGGATTTTGCTGCTCGTTAGGTGAGTCGCGGGGTGGAGCATTGCGGTACAAGTCAATTGAGTTCATTGAAATATTTTCCATCGAAGTACTTACAAAACAACCACAGGAATGCAACTACTTTGATGTTCGGTATTTGATTTGGATATTCTGAGTTGGCAATCGATTTCGTTTTATTAAATTGATAATTCTTAATTATTGCGTTCGACTTGATCACCGTCAAATATAATTGGTGTAATTATTGTTGAAAGAGAAATCATCGCCAATAAATCGAGCCGAAAATTTTGATTATACGAATTATCATCTACACCGAAATCAGAAATATTCTCAAAGGATATTATGATCTATCTCTCTCTCTCTCTCTCTCTCTCTCTCTCTATATATATATATATATATATATATATATATATATATATATATATATATATATATATATATATATATATATATATATATATATATATATTATTTGGATTCAGTCCTCAGTGCGAGCGATACTCCAAAATACAATTATGAATTACTTAGGACTTCTTTCTAGTCATGGATAACGGAACGAGAGCATGCTATCCTCGTGAATTAAATAAAGGGTTCCGTTCGAAATTCCGTGCAGATTCCCGAGTTCGACGGAAACATTCCCGAGTTCGACAGATAGATTTCTGAGTTCGACAAGATACACATGGAAAAGGTCGGACGTTACATCGACCGAAACATTGTGAAAATAACACTCCAGATGAGCACAGTAGTCCAAAGAATCCAAATAATACGAATTATCAATACTCGTTTCCAAAATTCAGAAACGATATGTTTTTTCTGTTAATATTTTAGCTAAGATCAATGTATAGTAACTGTTCCCTTATCATGGTATAAAATTCCTGTCTATTGCTATATTGTCTATATATGTTGCTCATCCTCTTTTATGGGGAAGATGCGGTGGCACCTCTCACTTTTACTGTCAGCTACGACTTGTGGCATAATCTGCACCTTCTGAGAGAGAGAGAGAGAGAGAGAGAGAGAGAGAGAGAGAGAGAGAGAGAGAGAGAGAGAAGGGACAAAACACTTTCTTTCTTCCTACTAAATCTTCATCTTTCTCCCTCTCCCTTCTCAGTTTTATCTTCTCTACTTGCTTTTTTGATGCGCCTCTTTTGGCAGTAAACAGTTCCCCAACGTCAGTTGCCGACCTTCGCCATTTTTCCAACCGGCAGAGACATGGTAAAAGAAAAGTAACTATCACTCATCATCAGTAAAGAGGAGGAATCAATAAATCCCTTAGCCCGAGGGTGAATACAAGCAGAGTTGCTCCAAACAGAGAGAAAATGTAGAAAAAGGCGGGGAATACTGCCCGGATAAAGAACAAACAGGGATTGCTCCCATAAAATGTGTCATCCCCTAACGCAAGGATCATAGCAAAAAAAAAAAAAAAAAAACATTCAACCAAGCGAATCAGGATATCGTCTAGCATTTAGTTAACCGAAGGATCGTTCCAGATCCAGAATACAAAAGGGAGAAAAAAATGACTAATACCAAAATCAATACTCCGACGTATAGGAAACTGAAACTCCCTGTTGAGAAAAGTAAACCCATAGCCGGGATGCTAAATGAATAGAACTTCCATCGCCTCCATCCTATCTATCCCCAAAACAGCTGTGGAGGATGATGAAAACGATTTGGGCGCTTTTATACCACAAGCACAACTGCAGAGGGCAGTCCCAGCAGTGACAACAAAGAGGTGACTGTGGTTCAATGCTTAACGCCACGGACTGACAACTCAAGTGTGCCAATTTCGAATCTAGGTCGTTTCACAGAAAACACATTACAATAATACAAGAAAAAAAACAGATGCAGACTTTGTGGACAAAAAGACGAAACATTAAACCACATAATAAGCAAATGCAGCAAAAAGAATATAAAATAGATACGATCAAGTGGAGAAAGTAGTTCACTGGGAATTACGCAGACAAACCGGCGGCAGTACTTGAAAATGCAATTCACAAATCCTATCAGACATGTACATACAAACAAATGAGCCCATTCAAGCAAGAAGACCGGATGTCATAATAGGTAACAAGAAAGGAAAGTTCTGACAGATTGTAGATTTTACCGTTCCAGCAGACAACAGAGTGAAGATCAAGAGACGAAGAAGCGGAGCAAATACACGGAACTGACCAGAGGGCTCAAAGGGATCTGGAAGATGAAGAAAGTCAAGATAACACAACTAATAGTAGGAGCACTAGGAACAATACCGAAAAATCTTGAAAAAAGATTAGGAGAGATTGGAATCAGAGGGATGACTGAAAAGATACAACGGGCAACAATAATTAAAACGGAAACAAAACCCCTTGAATGTAGAGTCTAACACATAAGCTACTGGCACAAGCCGAACATACAGAAACTACTACAGATGCAAAAACTAAAGAAACATCACATAGAATCATGGGAAACTGAAGCTGTATTATTTTAAGTTAACCCCCCCTATGCCCGTGAACCTATTTTTTCTTTGTGTGCGTGTGTGTGTGTGTGTGTGTGTGTGTGTGACCATAAACTGGCACCACCCCCAAATAAGTGAGGAGGATCAAGGAGGATCGAAAGCCGGAGGGGGAGAAAGCACTAGCCAGACCTCCGTTGAATGAGCACAAAGAGAACTAAGACCTTGTGGAGGTTTATTGCCACCCAAATTCTAGTGAAGACCAATTGACGCTGCCAAAGAGAAATCATTGGTAAGCGGTTGTTGCGATAACGCAAATTCATCTGCAAGGGTTATCAGAGGAGGTGGCGCATACTGAAACTTTGGGAGGACTTATCACTCAGACTCCAGGGAACGCCACATGTTGTCCTCAAAGAGAAATCTCTAAAGATTGTCTATGTGACTACTACTAGTGAATAAATAATAATACATTCCCAAATATTAGGAACGTGCATTAATGGCGGAAAACAGATAGGGGGACATCGTTTTGAAAGCCAGTTTATCAAAATGTTTCGTAGGTTTCCGATTACTTTTTGATTGTATTTGAAAGATTAACGCCTAAAGGTAATTTTAAAAAGGAAAAATATTTTTACACGTAAAAAAACTTATAATGAAAGATGTTTTCACGGAGACATTCGGAAACTGATAAGTTAAAAAAAAAAATGGAGCTAAATAGATTAATTTTAAAAATCCCTTGGAAGATAAATATTAGTTTTTTTTAAAGTATTTCAAAGATTATTAGTAAAATAAAGTTCTAAAGTATTTAATTATAGAAAAAAAAACAGTGTTTCTACAAAACTAGCTTACTTAACCCCATAAAGCAAGATATTCTGGCTTCGCACAATGAAAACGAATGAAGTTGTCTAGGGTGAGTTCTACAGAAATTCAAAATGTCAGACTGTCAATAGGCTATCTGAAAATGACGTCGGGTAGTTGAAGAAGAGAGGGGTGCAAAATCGACTGGTTTTCTTTTTTTCCTTACCGTGCATCCGTACATTCCTATCGTGAACGTTTGTATAATTTTTACCATTTTTAATTTAATTATTTTTGTGTGTTCCCGCTTTTAAATGTTTTCATTTGTTTATTTCTCAAAGTTATACAAAATTATGTTACGCTGAAAATTCCACGTTCATTCATGGGAGGAAAGTATTAGAATCTTACATATAAAAATAAATAAAAATTTCGTTAAAAATATAATCTTTAAAAAAGAGAAAATATTTTTTGCAATTATAACTTTATTGTGTGAAAATATTAAATAAACAATGCTTAATTCAATGATAATATCGTTAGTTAGAGAAATTAATCTTTGTTCTAGTTATATCGATTTCGTTAATACGGTCTTTAGGGGCTTTTTTCGTAATGTTCCTGAAAAAATAATTGTTACTATTTAGGATGTTTTATTTTTATATAAAAAAGCAATAATAAATTCATTTTTTTTTTTACTACTGAAAACCATAACTTTAGTAAAGGTGTTTTTTTTTTGTTTTATTTAAACAAAATAATGCATTTTCACTAAGATTTAAATAAAAATAATGGGTTCATTATATTCCGTGGTCATTATTTGATAAATACTGAAAATTTCATTAAGATTAGTTAATTTCTGGAGTTTCTGGTGAATTTTTAAGTAAAGGGAGGGGGTCAAAATGTTTATACATTTTGACCATCAGCTATTCATTTTGCACGTACTTAATAATTATTAAGGTTACTATAGATTAGATAGGTTATTATAGATGTTTTTGTCGGATGAATATTACAATAAAATGATGTGAAAAAGTAACCAGCCTCCTGTACTATTGAACACTAACTACAAGTTTTAGATTGTATAGTTTTAACTTCAGATAGATACATAATGTCTATTATTATTATTATTATTATTATTATTATTATTATTATTATTAGTAGTAGTAGTAGTAGTAGTAGTATTAGTATTAGTATTAGTATTATTAACAGCAAAAACAACAACAATAATAATAATAATAATAATAATAATAATAATAATAATAATAATAATAATATTAATAATAATAATAGCAAATTTGTATTCAATCATTGTATAATGTGCGATAATTTTACTCTCACTTCGGTATAAAGGCCGCCATTTTCTTTGCTCCGCCGAATATCACGTGCATTGTAAAGCTGATATAAAGAATGCGTACATTGAACGGCTCTTCTATTGATCGCTTTAATTGAAGCGTTTGTTACTAAATCGCCCCCCCTCCACACATCTACCTCCCCCACCACGTTTTTTTTTCTTCTGCCTTCATAAACAGCACCCCTACAGTACACCATCTTTCCCACCTCCCCCTAATCCTCCCACCCTTTCCTTTTGATATTTGCTCAAGTTGTTGTTTCTTTTCCACTTTTAAAAGCAACGAGTGATTTCTTTCTTTCTTCTTTCTTTGCCGCAGTGACGAGAGATCGAGCACCGATTTCTAGTAATTTTCGAATCGTTGTGTTTGAACTGTTTTCGATTTAAATAATCCGCGAATGCCGGTCGATACGCGATCCAATCTGAGAGCAGTTGCCGATTTGGAAAAATGAGTCATGGTGCCACGTACAAAAAGCCTTTTCATTGGAGGCAACTATGTTTTTTTTTGTTGTTTTTTTTAAAACTATTTTGGTATAATTTTTATTTCTTTCGCATTAGGAGTTCTCGCACGAGTGAGCAATCATGGTTGAAAAAAACAAAAACAAAAAAAAACAAAAACAAAACAAAAGGTGTTTCCTGTAAACCCAGTAACGAAAAGCCTACAAGCCTAAGAGTTACACTTGACTTGAATTATAATACTCTCTCATACAATCATCTGTAAAAAGAATAGGTAATGAAAATAAAACAAGCCGATTGTATTACATTGTGCATAGTCATTAGTTTCGTAGTTTTGGTACAACAAATTAGTTTCTTGGTCTTATGGTGCAACAGTTTATCGAAATCAGATAAAGGATAATAATTACTGCCTAAAAATATCATCACTTCAATTTCCTCCTAACGCAAAACATTGTATATTTATATTGACAAATTGCTATGCAAACATATAATTATTTACTCTTAATATCTAAGTTTATTTATAATTATAATTTTTTATTTTATTAGCGAGGGGTACCCGGTGTTGCCCGAGTGTTTTGAGGTGTGTGTGTTAAAAAGAGTTGTAAAAGAAAAAAATAAGCTTTGGTCGGATTGAACCCCGAAGCCTTGACGCGAAGGTGGAAACGAAAGGGTGAAAAGCCAGTCACCTAACATTCTGTGCCACGAGGGAGAGGATCTAATAAGGGCGCTATATGAAGGTATATGAAGCGAAATAAACAGGTGCGAGGAAGTCTGACCTATTTTTGCGCTGCAAGGCAAATCATTCGCGGACATACACGAGAAGAAGCGAACACACGCGCGCGCGCGCACACACACACACACACACACATTTTCGCTTTTATATCTATAGATGCCCCCCCTGGTTTAGCTGCTAATATATTACGGGAGTAAATTTTCTGTAAATGCAAACAAAATGAACCGGTAATGATTCATGTTGAATTTGTTTTGTTGGCGAAGAAATTAAACTTTATTTGCCCCCACCCCTGGCAAGCAAAAGGACCCAAATATGTTTAATGTTATTTTTATCTGTCTGTTTTATGCGCGTTAAATTGAAAGAATTAATGGCAAAAACTGGGGAAAAATGTAAGAAAGGGTGTTAAAAAATCATTTGTAGGTGTTTAGGGCCCAAGAAAAAGTGAAAAAAAGAGAAAAAAATGAAGGTAGCCCTGCATAATTTGACCCGACGGGCGAGACGGGCAATCATCGGTGTCAGCCGCAGACTACCGGAAAAAACAAAACAAACAAAGAAAATGAACTGGAAAGAATACAACTTGAAAAAAAAAAAAAAAAAGAAAACTCCCAGAAAACTAACCGTGTAAAATGCAAATATTTTATTTTATCTTTTTTTATTGTTGGGTTGTTTTTTGCAATAAAATCAAAGAAATAAAACAAACAGGAAAAATACAAATGGGGGAAAAAATAAAACCAGAAAACTGACCGTGTATAATGAAAATATGTTTATTAGATTTTAGTCATAATATTTTTTTTATTGTTGGTTTATTTTCTGCCAAAAAAGTATATTTTGACCGGATAATTGTTTGGTGTAATAGATTTTGGGCGTGAACTCTCAGCAGAAAACTTCTTGATGAGTATTTTCCAGAAAAACACAAACTGCATAAAATTTTTAATAGAAATACTGTAAAAGTTAGTTATTCAACAACACCATCAATCAAGTCGATCATATCTAAGGAACCAAAAAAGATAGATAACGCAGGCTGCTCTTGTAGGACCAAAAATAGTTGCCCATTGGAGGGCAATTGTAAAGCTGAATCCCTTGTTTATGAGGCCACAATAACAGACCAATCTACAAACATACCGGAAAAATATATAGACATGACACAAGGCCAATTTAAGCAAAGATACTATGCACATATGAGCTCCTTTAGAGCAAAAACAAGGATAAATACAGCATTAGCTACCCGGGTGTGGGAGCTTAAAGAAAAAGATAATTGTATACACAGAAGAAAAGCACTCCTGATAAACTGGGCCAATGAAAAAGATAAAACCTAGATTTTGATTATATATATATGTATTAAAAAAAACCTTTGTAAACTTTTAAATGCTAAAATTGTTTTTAGTCGGTAAAATGGGATTTTAATCGTAATTGTATTATAGACTTTAAATTAATGTCTTATATATTAATTAAAAAAATCATACTTTATGAATGTAATTTATAATCTGTTTCAATTTTAAAACTATAGAAAAAATATAATAGTACTAATATACTAGGAAAATCCATTAGGCTAGATAAATATTCACTTCCCCAAACTTTGAAAGAGTTGGACATTTTTAAAAGAAATTTTAAACGTATTTCGAAATTTTTAAACGTAATTCGATATAATTAAACGAAATTTTTAATCGATACTGATATAAATTATGAGTTTAAATCTTTATATATAAAAAATTAGATTTTTTTAATTAAATTAGTTTCAAATTAAAATCGGGTTATATATGAAAAAATGTTATGAAAAAAATTTCAATCGAAATTAGATTTTAAAATTAAAATAATTCAAGATTTAAAGTTAATGAAATCATCATTATCCGATAAATAAACGGGGGGGATTTAACAAAACGAGAGTTAAACGTGAACTTGTGAGGTATATATACTTCCCACTTCCGGTTATAGAATAGATGAATATTGGCTGAAGAGAGCTTGATATGGATATCTAAAACGGTCCTAAGTATCGGGCTTCAAACCGACGGTACCAATGACTTGGCCCATCTAACAACCTTCAGTACACAAAATACAATATATATATATATATATATTCAAGCAGCCGCCAATAGCGTAATGGTTAGAAGCCTTGACTGCCGTATAAACGGTCGGGTTTCAATCCTGGCTTGAGGTAGTTGCCTGTCTAGCCGCACTGATGAGCTGTGAAACAGCGAAACAGTACTGTATGTGGATGACTATATATATATATATATATATATATATATATATATATATATATATATATACTAGCAGAAGTACCCGTCGCTGACTGGGTTCAAAAACAGCCTACAGAAAATGGACTGTGATTGATGAAAGTATGATAGGTTATAAAAAGGAGGGGGTTGTAAAGAGATAGGTTTTGATACTCAAAAATTTTACCCTAACCAAAATAT
>NC_136496.1:69559798-69627298 GCF_053919585.1 Euprymna scolopes
CAGAGGAATAGTTGGCCGAAACGTCGTGAAACAACAACTAATAAAAGATGAGGATAATAGTCCGCCATAAATAAATTAATAAAATAATACTCATCTCAATAATGAATTCCAATTAAATAATAAATGTCGCCAAACTGTTAATTAGTACTAGCATCAAATGTAACAATCTTTTTCTCCCTGACTTGGGCTTAGAATCAATAAACCTCCACCCCGGAACCGCTGCGTTAGATAATCTACATAAAAATGAAAAGTATATTTTCTGTAAATTTTCCAGGTAACACAATAAAAGTGATCATGAATCCTTAAGCACAACCCTAAGCTGATTATTAAGTCAGAATTCCTTTAAAACTTTAAATATATCCCATTTTGATGAAATTAAAATTGCATCTATACAATTCTCACAGTAACACAATGAAGGTTGTCCCGAATCTCTAAATATCTTCCCCATGAGCCCTATGGGCACGAAACTTTCCTCAAATTTCCAAATATATCCTAGTTTAACAGGATCTAAGTTATTTTGAATTCCTCAGATTCTGAAAGGCTTTCTACTCCAATAGCTTCTTTCCTCATACTGTTAGCCTTTGTGATTTCCTTCCTGCTCCCTGTTTTCTCGATTGTACCAACATGCAGAAATTTAAATGTGATGTTAACAAACATCTCGCAACACAATTCTCCAATTAGATATGGTCTCTAATTTGTAGAATACACATCTGGATATATATATACATTGTTTTGGTTGAATGAATGTAAAAAAAAAGAAGAAATTGAAAAAAATAACTGGGTGCAAGACTTTCTATGTTTTCTAAAATTTCCCGGGTAACGCCGTGATATGAATTCCACTAGGTTACTATGAAAATGTTTTAGTTTCAAAACATTTTCCCTGAAAGTGCTAAATTTTGGAATTTCTTTCCAATTCACAATTTTCCTTATTCTTCTAACATGCAAAAAATAAATGTAATTTGAACAAATATCTAGCTGCACAACAACTCACTTAGAATGTCCCTGTAGGTATGACTCTTAATTTATAATTTATAACAGTTCCTTACGTTTTAATGGAAATATATCTTGTCTTGTTTGGGGTGAATCAAAGTATAACATTCTCAAGTAAACAATTGAAGTGGTCTCGAACGTCCATGTTTCATTACGTATCTGACGGAGTTTTCTCCTTCCGACGTCGAGGACGAAGAGAAAGTGATGAGAGGTCATCATGAACTCAACTTTAAATTCATAAATCAAGAGAAAAAAACAACAACAACGCTTATTTTTTTATTTTTGGAAATATAGGCAGTATATGAGGATAGAAACGATGAACTAGTGAAATAAAACAAATGATTGAAATATCGTTAAAATGTCACACAGCGCGAGTCGCAATTTCCCACGGAACCAGACTAAAACAGTCGTTGAAGAGTTATAAAAGGGGAATAGTTATGGGTCCCTTTTGTTTGGAGTTGAAACCGATGATGCTAATGTTGTTCTATTCTTCTCATATATATATATATATATATATATATATATATATATATATATATATATATATATATATATATATAAATAATAGCAGAAGTATCTGTCGTTGACTGGGTTCAAAAACAGCCTACAGAAAATGGACTGTGATTGATGAAAGTATGATAGGTTATAACCAAAATATGATGAAAGTAAAGATAATTTTCGCGAAAATATATTTTTTATATCAACTTTGTTTCCATTCGTAGCCAAGAGTGACCAACAAAATGATGTTTCCTCACAAAGAGAAAATGTTGTATATATAATAATATAAACATACAAGAAATAAATGTTACCATAGTCAATAAAAGTTACTTTCATGGTAGAAAAGTTCATTGGTTTGTATTTTTAAGTAGTTTGTAAAAAAAAATTTTTTTTTTAATTCACGAACCAGTTTAAAAAAAATCAAAATGGCAGCGACTTTGAAATGGAGAGCCCCGTTTTCAATTTGAAGGAGGGGGACCTGAGCATTCTGTGTTAACAATTTAAGAGAGTTTCGTCAACGTAAGGAATATTTATAAACATATTTTAATGTTTAGGTTATTTTGTGCTTGAGGAATATTCGATTATGGTGTAGTTTATATAAAATTGATTTAAGTATAACTACTTAAATCAATTTTATATAAACTACACCATAATCGAATTTCGTTTTAATTTAGGTTCGCTGAAATTATTTCAAGTAAAGAGCATTAAAAACTATTTCAAAACAAAAGAAACATGAACTGAACTTTTATTGACTATGGTAACATTTATTTCTTGTATATTTATTTTTTCGGGTAGTCGTTTGTTGGCTTTTCGTCTAAACACTCTTACTAAATAATATCGAGGAAATATCGAAAAGCAAAGAAACAAAAACAGTTTTGAAAAATAATGAAGCTTTACTTACTTTAGTAAAATAATCTGAAACAGCAATATGGGATAAAAGACACGTAATCACGTGAGCAGGATTTTTTTTCCTTCTTTTGACATGATAACAAGTAACGTTCTTATTTTTTATTATTTATCTAAATATCTATTTTCGAAAGAGTGCCACGTGCAAATGGAGAAGGAAAATTTGTGTCGAGAATTTTTTTGGGGGCTTTCACTTTAATAAGAACGTGAAGCTATGAGGTGACTTTATTCGACACAATATTATTCAACTAAAAAAATAAATAAAAGCTAACGTGAATTAAGATTAAAGTTAAGGTGTTATTGTGGACCCTCGCCCCTTTTATAAAACCTTGTTGAACTTTGTGACATAATTACATTCTATGGAGGTCAGGCGCGAACGAACAACCAATAATTTTATTATACCATGTTTCTTCAAACTGAAACATAATTATAAAAGTATACTTACGCAAATAGATATGAAATGTCTTTGTTAAAGTTTGTGCCATATTTCCATGGAGTACAGGCGCGAACGCAGACTCCACAATTTTATTATACCATCCCTATTTAAGTTGAAACATACTTATGAAAGTTTTCTTATGTACATTTATATCAAAAACACTTATAAACGTTTTTTTTTTCATTTTTTATTTCCATACTTTGTGGGCCAGGCGCAAACGCAGACCCAACAATTTTTTATGAATCACTGTTCTGCCAGATTAAACATACCCATTCCTGATCCTCGATACATCTTCTATCATTATATGTAATCAGTTTTTTAAAATAGTTAACCATATAGGGGCCTATTCGTGACCACACACACACACACACACACACACACACACACACACACACACACACACACGCACGCACGCACGTATATACACACGCGCGCGTTCAGCTTTATATTATATATTATATATATATCAGAATATGAGAGATTTCCTCATACTCTTAATATATATATATACTAGCAATATATATATATATATATATATATATATATATATATATATATATATACTAGCAAGGACGTTTGGACACACCTCTTATACTTAGTATATTGGACATTTTTATATTACTATATGGAACTTAAATCCCGTGCAACACCGAGTAAACTTTTTTGCAAATTTTGCAGTCAAATTTATTTGAAACCGTTCTAATACCACAAATAATATATTTGAGGGGGGCATATGGGCATAGTTAACCATAATGCAAAAATATATCGACCATGTAATAAATATTCCTAAATGTTTTTTTCAGGTGGCGGGCAAACTCAAATGGTGGAAATTACTTGTGTTTGTCTAAATAAAAGTGATGATAACAAATGTCCAAAATAGGTAAAAAAAACAAAAAAAAAAAACACCAACAACAAAAAGAAACAAAAACATTCAAAGCCACGTAGAAATTATAGCAAAATTGTTTTTCTTGTTTTCTGTTTCGAATATAAATAACAAGAAGATTTATTCGACGTTGCGCGGTATAAAACGTAACATTAAATTCTTTTAAAAACAAAGTGCATACTCCTATACATTTTTTTTATATTGATATTCATATAAATAAACTTCATTAGAAGTGGAAACATACTTAATACCTACAACCTCTATATATTCGCATCTACTGGAAATCTGCCATAGCTTATAATTTTACTTCCAATTATACATGTACTGTATTGTACTCCACATCCAAAATGACGTTACTTGTATATACATTGAATATACATCTTAACCCTCCTGCCATCTAAAATACCCAAAGCCTGGGCAACACATTTTTAGTTAATTCTTAATATCAAGCCATTCTGTCACGCGATTCCTAAGCCAACATAAAAATAAGAAAAAAACAATTCTAAATTTAAAGGAAAAATATTAAAGCATATCTTAACTCCTTCCAACAAACCTGTTGCAAATATAGCTGCTTCCACTGCAGGAACTTTTACTCACCCTCTCCTGCAGTAAAAATGAAATAACAATGTACCTTAATCACCTTGAGGGGTGTAATTTTTCCGTAGATATATAACATTTACATAATAACCCAGTAACATTAAAGGGATGGAGGCCTCTCCAGTATTGGATAACAACCTTCCTAGAGCTGGTGACTCAAACAAATTACCGGTCTGCAAACCTAAACTGCTTAAGGAGTAGATAGACACTGTCTATCGCCCGGTTTTTATACTTCTTCTTTGCCTATTAGCCAGGCGTAGAGATCGAATCACAGGGATTCGACAGAAACACTTAATGAACGTCGTCGCTTTCCCCATCCCATCCCTCTCAACTGGGCACTTGGGAGTGCTTGAATGCCATAATGCCAGTACAAGCAGATTGGGTGAACCATCGTCTGATGGGTTGAGGGTACCGGATTGACAGTTCCTGGCTGATGTTCCCGACTGATAGTACATGAGCCCTAACTCTTTGGTAGCGCTTAGATAGTTGAAAAATATCGGGATGTTTGTAGTGCCATGTCGCGCATAGAAAGGGACCTAGCACTCATCCCGGTGGGGTTCCTTGAGGCCACAATCCTAGTAGATGGAAGGTCAGCTGATGGTCTAAAATTACGGTTAAACCAAGACAAAACTCAAAGAAAACCAAATTGCCTCATTCCTTGAGGCTTGTATTTACGAACATACGTGGGCTTAGAACTAATTTAAATTATATTGAAGCATTTCTCCTAACAAACACCCCGGATATCTTAACACAAAGTGAGACTAACCTACACTCCTCCATCCCCTCTAACTACTTTAACACGCCCGGATATCTCCCACTCTGTCGTAAGGACTCTGGCGGACATATGCTCGGGTTTGGAGTCTATATTCGAAACACCCTCTTCTTGACTAGAGAAACACAACTAGAATCGGGCGATCAAACCTTTATGTGCTTTAGACTTAACATGCAACATAACATTAGTTACTTTTATTTTCTCTACCGCTCTCCCTCGCCCCAGAACTGTACCCTAATAAACAAAGTCTCTGACAGCATAGATACAGCACTTTCCCTCGACACTAGCGCACAAATGCATGTATTTGGTGGCTTCAATGTCCACCAAAACAACTGGCTTGGATTTTCTACTTACAGAGACGCAGCTGGTAGCACAACACATAGCTTCTGGATATCTCATCCCTTATCACAGATTGTTACGTTTCCAACCCGTTTCCCTGACGAACAAGAATAACACGCATCACTTTTAGATCTGTTTCTGACCACAGTTCCCGATGATTGTGTTACCAATGCTCACAGCCGACTTGGGAATGCTGATCATGTAGTGATAATAGTTGAAATCGCCCTAAACTCTAGAGCCAAAACGGAAGAGCCATTGCTCAAAACAATGAGATATTATAAAAAGGCTGAATGGGAAGCAAGCCATCAGGGATCTCAGCAGAGACGCCCCATGGTGAAATATCTTTTCACTTCCTGCTGAACGGTGCGCAAAAGAGACCACTGAATAGTGGAAAACAGCAATTGAAGCACATGTTCCCACGCGGAAATTTTATAGCAAGCCCCACTCTCCCCAATGGCTTACTTTTACTTGTGCAGCTGCCATCGCGCAAAGACAGCATGCGCACCGCAGATTTAACCGACATAAGTCCAGTTCAAACAGATAGAAGTACATAGAAACCAGAAATAACTGTAAGAAAGAAATAGCGACAGCTAAGAGGGAATTTACTGAAACCACTAAAAAAACGCATAGAATCACAAAAATTAGGAACCCATAACTTCTGGAAAATCTACAGTGTAGTAAATAATGAGCAATCAACAATTCTGCCTCTATCCAACAATCATGAGGTTGTTTGCTCAGCAACCGAGAAGGCTAACATGCTTGCCAGTCAGTTTGCCTCAAACTCCACACTGGACCCTGCTAATCAGCCCCTCCCTGACATTCCTTTGCGGACAGACGCCACACTAGACGATCTGAAAATCACCCTTTCTCCGGTGCATGCTATCATAAAAAATCCTGGCACTTCAAAAACATGTGGACCTGATCTCATCCCGGCTGTGCTATTAAAAAAGTGCTCCGCCGAAGTAGCTACAGTTCTCTCTAAACTTTACAACAAATGCCTTAATGAATCTTGCTTTCCTATCCGCTAGAAAACTGGCGAAAGAACTGACCCAGTAAATTACCGCCCCATTAGTCTCCTCCCACTTTTCGCCAAAATATTTGAGTCCATAATTAACCAAGCTCTAGTCCATCAACTTACAGATGCTAAACTTCTGACCGACCAACAATATGGATTTAGGCAAGTCCGTTCCACAGCAGACATCCTAACTGTAATCTCTGAGCGTATATACCATTCACTTGACAAATCAGGGGAGGGTAGAGCGGTAGCTCTAGATATATCTAAGGCTTTTGACAGGATATGGTATGAAGGTCATCTCAGGAAAATCAGATCATACAGTATCACTGGAAGAATACTTAACATAATTAAACCCTTCTTAGACAAGAGAAAAGTCCAGGCTGTCCTCGATGGTCATACATCTAAACAATATGATATAAATGCGGGAGTGCCTCCGGGGTCTTTCGTCGGATCTCTATTATTCCTAATATTCATAAATTACCTCCCTTACAATATTGTCTATGAAATGGGTATATATGCTGATGACACCACGCTCTATAACAGACACGACAGGAAAAAAAAATGAACACGTATATAAAGAAATGGCAGAAACACTAGAGGATGACCTCCAATCTGTAGTGGAATGGAGACAAAAATGGATGTTCACATTCAATGCTGCCAAGACTAAACTTGTTTCCTTCAATAACTACAAGAAACCTTCTCTACCACCAATAGCAATGACCAAAGACTCTTTATCTGAAAGTACATCTTTTAAACTCCTTGGCCTAACATTCACAGGAAACATGAGTTGGAACAATTACATTGAGAGCATTGCCAGGACCGCTGCGAAAAAGGTAGGTTCTCTCTACCGTGCTAGAGAGCTACTAACGCCCGAAAGTATCATGTACCTCTATAAGGCCACCATTCGCCCATGTATGGAGTATTGTTGTCATATTTGAGCTGGTGCATCTGCTATTAGTCTCTCATTCCTAGACAAGGTTCAAAAGAAAATCGCCAACATAATAGGCCCTGAACTGTCAACTAAGCTTCAGCCTCTGTCCCATCGACGAAATGTTGAATCCCTCTGCCTGTTCTACAAGTACTTTAACGGTGAATGCCCTGACGAACTGCAAGCACTTGTACCCCTCGACGTAAATACCCCCGACAAACCCGACAAGCAGGAAAATCCCACCGCTTCACAGTTGAGATCCCTAGATGTAAGAGAGCCTTCTACTTCAGTAGTTTCTTCCTCAGAACCGCTAGGCTTTGGAATTCCCTTCCGGGTTCCTGCTTCCCCAACTGTACTGACATGCAGAAGTTCAAGTGTAACGTGAACCGACATCTTACTGACCAACTCCCCACATAGTACCCCTGTAGCTTATGTCCCTGATCCCCTACATCAAAGTGGCAATGTGCCTTGTTTGGGGTTAAAAAAAAAAAAAAAAAAGAATACAACTTTCGAATTTCATCTATCTGCAAAAGATCTAGCTAATTTGCATATTCTTTTAAACATTCATTTTAATTACTTCCCTATTAGTTTTTTTCGGTTTTCTGATGGCATGATCATCTTTAGTTAACTATTACGTGGAATTATATTCATGCAGTTATTCTACATGATTTATACTTGCGTAATATTTGCGTAAAAAGGTTATAGTAAACACAAACCTCTTTTTATATATTTATGTATGCATATATGTTTAAAAAATTTGCCAACCAAACTCCTCTGCCAGTTTTTGGTCTACAGACATGTAACTTAATATTTAGGATATTCGAATCCATGTGAAACTTTATATTTGGGTTTTAGTCGGGGAAAATCGGTGCAAAAGTGTGAAAATTAAAAAAAAAAAAGAATTTGCCAGGTGAAGGTCGACGACGGTATTACGAATACGCAATAGATATTAGTTCATGTTTTAATTTTGCACCAAATATGTCTTCATAGTTCAGGCATTAAGGCGTTAAAGGAAAAAGTAAATCGTAAGCCAAACGTTTTGGTTTCGATTCTCGGTAGTAGCGCACGAGTCACTTTTAAAAAAAAAACCCTTTTATCATTATTATATTATTTTTCATGAAAATAACTCTTCCAGCATATTACAATTTCGGTACAATTGTTAGAGATCCGTTTCGTTATGCAGAAACAAACAGTTATTATAATATAAATACCTTGTCTTTTCGTGCATAGACTCTCCAGAAAAAAAAAAAAATTCATGACAATATTAAGCTGCAAGAAGAAAAGTTCATAGAAGATTCAGTGTGTGTTTGTTACGGCAGCCATCTTTGTTCCTATTTTACCAAAACAACATATATATATATATATATATATATATATATATATATATATATATATATATAGAGAGAGAGAGAGAGAGAGAGAGAGAGAGAGAAAGAGAGACAGACAGACAGACAGACAGAGATAGTGAGAGAGAAAGAAAGAGAGAGAGAGAGAGAGAGAAAGAGAGAGAGAGAGAGAGAGAGAGAGAGAGAGAGAGAGAGAGAGATACAGTGAAGCGGGTAAATGTCGTCCAGACAAATGTCGAAATAAAAATGTGGGTTAAATGTGGCTATATTTTAGCCACAAAGTTTTGCTAGTCACGTTCGCGGCTATTAACCTTCCTTACATTGTTGCCGTCGACGTGTCCGTATCGAATCATATGTTTCTCTTTGACTTTTTATATGCAAATTCATCTCATAGTTAATATATTCAAATTATAATGAGAAAATATTGTATTTATTACACACGACATGAAAAAAAAATATAAGTAAAAAAAAGAAAGGACTATACAATTTGTTAGACGGTTAAAATATCTGCTCTTTCTCAGATGTTCATGAATATTTCAACATATTTCTCGTATTGAAATCACTGCTAAATTCGCTTCACAATTAATGTCTTACAAATTCGAGTATGTTTGACATTTAAATATTCGATTTTTAGCACAATTGATCGGTGACATTTTTACTAGACATTTGTTGACTATAAGAGCTGTCTTGTGACATTTCATACCATACCTCTTTTTGATGTGTATAAAGTTCGTTTTGATGCATATTCTCTCTTCCTCTCCACCCCACCACAACACACACACACACACACACACACACACACACACACACACACACACACACACACACACACACACACTTTATATATATGTACTAGCAGGGAGACCCGACGTTGTACAGGATTGAATGAGGATTAACGAATATTTCACGCTTCTAATACTTTCATTGTCATCAAAATCGGTTAAATCGACCACTTGTCAATCAAATCGATTGATTGCCCGTTCTAGTCGGGCACCTACTGCGGAAGCTTCACATGTCCCCTTCCTAAGTCACTTAGTCCACAGTACGTTGCAGTTAACATTGCACTGTAGAGAACCTACTATTGATTTTATAATATTATTTAAATAAAATGGTGTAGGTTAAAGTTTAAAACGCGAAAGTCAAGTATCATGGTTCAATTGTTCTAAAAATTTAAACAATTATATTGGACGCGCTCCTGTCATATTAAAGTAACCTACTATTGATGTTATATGCCGGGCTTTTCTGCTTGTGCGGTAAGCAAACTACTAAAACGCACTTTCGATGTTAGGCTGTATATGGTGTTAACTTTGGTGAAAATCACACCGTTCCTTCTTTTATTGGAGTTTTCCGATTATCGATATTCGATACTTATCTAAGGCATTCCGTTACAAAACTTATCCAAGAACACTGCCAGACACATAAAGTGCATTTGCATGAAATTTCAAAGAAAATCAGTGAAATCTCCCATTTTTTAATCAAATCCCTTGATTGCCTGCTCTAGTTTGCCCTCTTCCCCCGGGCAGGTGTTCTATTACGCCTTTTTTCTTTTTAAATGCATTATTATTTGTATACTAGCAGGGCCCGCGTATCGGCGTTGCACGGTGGAAGTATGCCTCCACTCCAACAAGTCAATTAAACTACGGTTGTTAGTGGGAGTCACTGCCGGCCTAGTAAAATAGTGGGCATTGGCGCCCATGGAGAAAATGAATGTATTGTGGATTTGTTCCGATAAAAAAAAATGAATTTGATTAAAAGAAATATGTAGTGTAAATAAAATTGTTGGCAAAAAATAAGTTCGTTTTAGTTCGTTTAATAAACTTCCCTATTTTTCGTTCGGCATAAAAAACCCAAATATTTTGGAGCTAACCTTTTCAATGTAGATATGACGAACACGTCGTCGTTGTTTTATTATGTTTTTAGGAAAAAATCTATGTATAAAGTCCCAAGTATTTGGGATGCAACGTATTGAAACATCACAGCGGGCCAAGATCACAATGTAGTATCTGTTCTGATGCAATGCTTCACCTTTTCTGTTCTCTGGTAGTCGAGAAGAAATCCTTCATGACCGAGACAATTTTTATTTTTGTTCCTATCCAGAGTTCCCCTTTTTGGGGAGCTGGACTTTCCCCACATTAAAAACCGTTCTTGTGTCTAACTTTTCTCTCATAGGGAGTTAATAGGAAGACCACCAATGTAGACGATGTGTGTTTAGTTGTATAAGTTTAATGGTATAAGTTTAATGGTATAAGAACTCAGTTTTGTGATGTTTTGACGAAGATGTCGTTAACGACGAAGATGTCTTCGTTCTTTTTTTTTTTTAATGTTTTGAGGAAGAGATTAATATAAAAGTCGCAAACTATACTCGCAGTGTTTTTTTTATGGCTAAGAACTAAGTTTAGTTGATGTTTTGACGAATTCGTTGTTTTTGTTTATGTGTTCAAGAAAAATCTCAATATAAAAGTCGCATATATTTGGAGGGTTAACAATTTAATATATAAATACAGATGAAATGCGTATTTTTGAAACATCACCAATGTACACACAGTGTGTCTCATGGTAAAAGAACTCAGATCTGTGTATGTTTCGAAAAAGCGTCATCGTCGTCGTCGTCGACGACGAAGAAGTCGGCGTTGTTATTTCTGTCTGTGTTTAGAAAAAGATGAATAAGAATCGTATAGTGGATATCCTATGTTATTTTTTTTAATAGAAAGCAACTAAATGGGTTCTTTTAAGATCGTATAATGACTTTCTCTCTCTTGTATTGTTCAGTCTTACCTATGCAATAAATGAACTTGAATCCGGGACCCACAATAAGTATCTTAGTGACGCCATATTTTAATGTTAGTAGCGGTCGTTTATAAAGCGAATAACTGGATTCCGAAATATGAGAATTATCAGAGTGCAGTCAATCAAAATGGACGGAAGTTGGAGAGAGACTTTATTATTTATTAATCGGATATTGGTAAAGTTATGTTATGTCTATGTATCTATATTACGATAGGGGTAATCACAGTATCTGTGAAACATGTAGAATTAATCCCAGTGACAACAGATAGCCGTGGTAGGACTAAATATTTAGAGAGAAAAAAAAAGGAATCCCTCTTTAAGGTGTTGCCCGTAGGATGCAATGTAGTATTTTATTATCACGACTGAATGTGTCTAAAATGATGTCGAAAGCTACATAAGATAGTAGCTATTAGCCTAAATGTATTGAATTTGTTGTTGTTGCAAACCTACGATACGATACCAGAGAGAAATTCCTGCAGTCATTTTAGTATATAGGAGATAATTTACTTAACATATCACAGAACACTTTGTAAAATAATATTACACACACACACACACACACACACACACACACACACACACATATATATATATATATATATATATATATATACGCGCGTGCTCGCGCACCCGCCCGCCCGCCCGCCCGCCCGTGTGTGTGTAAGATAAAAATATTGTTATTCAAAATTTTTCAAATTTTCAAAAACCATTATACACCAGTAAGGAGGGTATACAAAATTTTAATTATCCGACAAGGAGTACAAAAATACAAGAAAAACCTTATTCTATAGAGTTTCGAATAATGCAATTCTTCCCATCAGAGGAAAAAGGTTTGCAAAATATACAATTAATTTTGCAAGATATATATATATATATATATATATATATATATATATATATTTGTGTGTGTGTGTGTGTGTGTGTGTGTGTGTGTGTGTGTGTGTGTGTATTTTATCTCGTCAAATAGTCTAAGCCAAAAACCTTGGTTTAGATCGTTACGAGATCGGCAGGATAATTTTATTGTCCTGTCTATTGAAACAATTTGTAATGATTTAAGTTAAAATCCCTGAGGTTGAAATAATAAACACATATTTAGCTTTACTAACATATTGAGCAGGTATTTTGTAGGTAATATGATAAATTGTTGGCAAGTGCTTATGAAAAACCATAATGTAAGGAACTTTTTGATAGCAGATTCAGATACCTGGCGTTGACTCTGACGATAATCAGAAGCAATGTAAGATATGAAGTCATACCTAAGTATATTGTTGTCATCATCTTTTTCTTCCATTTCTCCATCTCCTCCTCCTCCTCCTCCTCCTCCTTCTTCTTCTTCTTCTTTACTCGTACACATTTTTCTTCCTTTTCTGTCCGAGAGAAATGTATAAAGAGACACCAGCTCCTCCTCCGTTTTGACCTGGAAAAATCAACAGCATACTACTCTTCTCCCATCATCGAAGGGCAATACAGTAATGGAAACACTTCGTGTCTTCCGATCTTGATTCCCAAATAATGTCAGTTTGTTGCCGAATAGCCGGCCGGTGGGCGAAGAGTGGTGAATCTTTAAGCCGAAAAGCTATGCAAACACCGGCATATTCATTTGATTTACTTATCTATGTTGAGTCGGCACAGCAATAAGTGTAAACCTCATGAAACGCTCAAGGAAACTATATCGTGTGAATAGCAATAAATAAAATAAAATAACTTTAGTATTAAACTAACAGGACTCATACACCGGCATTGCCCGGTGGAAGCATGCTCTCCCTCATAAAAATTTAGTCTACAGTTGTTGGTGGTGGCCAACTCCCACCTCCTAATGTTAAGAATGGCTTTCCGAATAGAAATCCCCAACCTCCTCATGTTAAAAACGGCTTTTAGAATAGACACCCCAACCTCACCATGTTAAGAATGGCTTTAAGAATAGTGACCCAACTTCTTGAGGGGGCGTGATTGTCCAAATATTTGCCCCAAATTTAATCTTGATATTCGTTGTCAGCATACCCAGCCGCAATACTATAAATAAAAAAAATGGGGGGAGTGACTGTGTTGGTTGGAGAGGAGTAGATTTTGTTATCGCGCGTGCGTACAAATCTGGCGGCCACTGAATTACAGTGCATTATACAGGTCTTTATATCTCGAAAACTACGTGTCTCCGCCAAATTTAAATGAGATTGTCTTATTTAGCATAGCCAAAACCTATATACGTCGTCATTTTAAAGAAAATTGTGGAGGAGAAGCTAAGGTAAAAATTTACCTAAAAGAAAACAAAGTAAATGTCTGTGCAGTGTCGATAATGAGCCCGGAAAAGAGAATTAAACAAAATACTCCGCAGAAAGTATAACTGGTAAGAAACAAATATATCACAAATAAGTGTTTCTGTGGATAATGCAATTAAGTTTAAAACCTATCTGCATAAAATATTGAAGCGTAACTTATTTGTAAGCGGTTGACATGATTGAAGCTTAGGTAATTGTTGGAAAATATATAAGAAATAAAAATCATCCACAGTAATACTAAATGCAAAAAATAAGAAAATATAATGCAAAACGTTACCAAAAATCACACTAAAACAAAACAAGAAAATAACATGGTGTAACGTTGAAAAGCCGCTCCAAAATCGATTAATAAAATTGGTACCCATAAAGATTTGTTTTTTTTTGGTCAGGGATTTTTTTGTGGGCGAGAGAGTGACGTGTAGGCACTTTGTGCATAGATAAGTGTAAGGTTAACAGTATTTTTTCTGTTTATGAGCGGTTATTATGTCTGTATTTGTTTTTTTAGCACGATTACCTTATATAGAAAGCGACGCCATATTGGAAAATTTCTCGAGCGTTGGTTGATGCATGAAGAAGTGGATTCCGTAATAATGGAATTTTCAGGTCTTAGTCAATTAGAGTGGGCGAATTTTAGGAAGGGAGAATTTATGATTTTTTAATCGGAAAATAGAAAGATTATGTTATGTGTACGAAGCTAATAACTAGTTACGATGGGTGCAATAAAGTACCGTAGAAAATTGTAGAATTGGTCCCGGTGTCAACTGGTAGCAATGGAAGGATTGAATATTTATAGGGAAAAATAGACTCCTTCCTCTATAGTTGTTGCGATTGTGATGGTGTTGCTACTAGGATGCAATGTAGCATTTTACTATAACGACTTAATGTGTCTAAAATTGTGTTCGAAAATTACACAAGAGAGTGGCTAATAGCCTAAATGTAATGAATGACATCTGTGATTCCAAACCTTCGATACTTTGGTCCAGAGAGGAATTTATGCAGTCGAAATATTATATAGAAGATAATGGCAGTTTCTTACTACTAAAGGCACAAATTCGCTTGGTGTTTGAAATGAAAATATCTGTCTTGTAGTCAGTTAGCAAACAATGTTTGGCAGCTAAGAATAAAATGTACGTAAGAAATGTTTGTCTTACTAACTTTAGCTGTCTATCTAAACGGTAATCGCGCACTATAGTTAACAACCAAGAAATCGAAATGAAACACAAAATTCACGAAACATCTGGTATCAAACGTATTAAAACTGCATGAATATTCTCATATTTATACTGGTGAATCTGTGTCCCATTTTAGGATGATTAATAAGGTGCAGAAACGTCACCGTAATTTGATCCGTTCTTATTCTCTGCACAGGCATAATGCTGCTAGTCTCAGTCTTTTTCATAATATTATTATGACGTATACGTAGTTTTGATTCTATTTATGGCTTTAAATTGTGATATTTTGATTGGCAGAGATGGCTCACGTGTTACAGAGTGGGCTGATTAGCGGCGGTATAGATAGACTAGTAACATTCAGTTCATAGTCATGGAGTGTGGGTTACAGACGACATTCGAAGCTTCTGCCGATGTGGACTAGTAGAAGAGTCACGGGTTTAAGGAGTAGAGCCTGTGATCTAATCGACTGATCATGGGAAGTAATATGAAATATAGTTTGAATTGTCGGCGTCAGTGTTGATTTTTAGAAAGATTTTCGGATCGTGAAGATATATCAATCATAATCCGTATTTATAGTCACAGAAGCACGTGAAATAACACTTTCTCAGTCCCAATCATCATCATCATCATCATCATCATCATCATCATCATCATCATCATCATCATCATCATCATGAAAATGTTTATTTTGTTAACCATTGGTGTTTTACGTCCATAGTTTCGCTAATAATATTCTTCTGAAATGATACAATTGGATACAATAATTTATGATAATAAAGGGTGGAACAATAAAAGACAGCATGATTCCATTTTAGTTTGATAAAAACTGTTTTTGTTGCAGCCCATACTGCATTAGTTGTACTAATCTCAAGAGCGATAAGAACCTTTTATCATGTTTGAAAGTGACACAATGTTCAATGAGTGAGATCGATGTGCCACTGTAAAACATGCTCTGTACCGATCCAAGTTATAACAACAGAATCATTGTCAGCACCCTCAAAATGCAAATCCGGATGATTCAACGCCTGAGGACATATTTCACACGGTGATGGTCTTTGCTGTGATTTCAAATGAGGGCCACATCGTGCCACCTCATATTTTCGAAGTCGGCTTGAAAGTCAACACCAAAGTGTGTCTGAATGTGCTGAAGATTGTGGTGATACCCTGATGCAATCAGAGGACCGTTGGCAGATCCTGAGTGTAGCAGCAGGACAGCGCCGGTCCATAACTCCAAAGAGACCCAGGTTTGGTCTCAGAAAGAGAGCTACAACTTCGTACCCTTCTCTCGCTGCTCCCTCTCTTGAACTGAACTAGCTGGACTACTTCGTTTAGTCATACGTCGAAAACATCACCTACATGACCTCCCACAACACCAAAGTCAGCCTGATTACCGCCATCCGCCGAGCTTCCGCCGGCGATTGAGGAAAAGGCATGCTCCCAGTTCCGGACTAATATTGAGGGGTGATTACCTTGGGAGAAAATAACTCCTATTACAACAATGCAACTAATAGTTACGTTGGACATACGACCACAACATTATCACGCCGCCTCATCCGCCATAATGTCGAATCTAGTGATATCTTCCAGCATTTACATAAAACACATCACTGCCTCCCTCAAATTTCGGGGAAATACTAGTTAACAACACCAAAATATTACACCACGAAACGAATGTAAAAAACTTAAAATCCTTTAAGCTATTTATATCAAAACGCAAAAACCTAGCCTAAATTAGAGCACATTTCAGAATAGTGCCAATATTCTCAAATGGCTCGCATACCCCCTACCCCCTTCTCTACATCCACCCGTTCCCGCCATTAACTCTAGAACGGGCATGCTTTATTCATTTTCCCTTATCACACCAACACCCTCACCGTTGTCAGCAGTAACAGCGAACTTCGCTCGCACCCCAAATAATATTAAAATAAATCTTCCCATAATTCCTTATCGAAACTAACAAGCATTCCTGGTGATGTGAAGACGACTTCACAAAAAATTCTTCGAGAAGAAAAAAAATACTTGGACCAGACGTCAAGACGTTCGATGTATATACAAAAAAGGTAATAGGAACATTTGAAAAAATAAAAAGGTTATTACTAAACAGAAGTTTTCTTATGTTTTTAACAATATCTGCCTGAATATATATATATATATATATATATATATATATATATATATATATATATATATATATATGTATATATATATATTGTATTTTGTGTACAGAAAGTTGTTAGATGAGATAAGTCATTGGTACCGTCGGTTTCAAGGCCGATAATTAGGATCGTTTTAGATATCCATATCAAGCTCTTTTCGGCCAATACTCATCTATTTTATAACCGGAAGTGGAAAATATATATACATCACGAGTTCACATTTAACTCTCGTTTTGCTAAACACCCTCCGTTCATTTATCGGGTGATGATTTCATTAACTTTAAAATTTGAATTTTTTTTAATTTTAAAATATAATTTCGATTGAAATTTTTAATATAATTTTTTTTTATATAAAACGCCTTTAATATTTAATCAATTTAATTAAAAATCTAATTTTTTATAAATAAATTTCAAACTAAAAATTTATATCAATATCGATCAAAAACGTAAAATGTCATTTAATTATATCGAAATACGTTTAAATTTTTGAAATACGTTTAAAAATTTCAACTCTTTCAAGGTTTGAGGAAGTGAGTATTTATCTAGCCTAAGGGATTTTCCCAGTATATTAACACTATTATATTTTTCCTAAAGTTTTAAAATTGAAATATATTGTAAATTACATTTATTAAGTATGATTTCTAAAAAATTATATAATACAATAATTTAAAATCTATAATACAATTACGATTAACATCCAATTTTATAGACTAAAAACAATTCCTATTAAAAATTCTATGCAATCTGTGTTTTTCTGGGAAATGCTTATCTAGAAGTCTAAGAAAAAAATGTCCTACTCTAGTTTTCGTATTTAATGAGAACGGAGGTAAGAACCAAATTATATATATATATATATATATATATATATATATATATATATATATATATATACAATTCTAGATTGCGCCGTAGAATGTTTATCTCATGCGATCAGAGAGAGATCTTTCCTCGTATAATAAGTGCTATTAAAATTTTTCTTGAGGTATCCTTTTTCTTCTTTATTCATACCATCTATATGTGACAATTTTTAATAATTGTTCGTTTGTATCTGATGAGTTGTGTTATGGCAACACCGACATTATGCACAATGAGACGTATCAAACAACCGAGCAACGTCGGGGGGGGGACTACTACTATATATTGGGTACAATATAATAATCAATAGAGAATTGGCTCTATAATAATAAATGAATACTAAATCTGCACAAATTAAAAATATCATATTTAAGCCTATTTTAAGACCGTGCAACGCCTGACGGTATGCTATTATATATATATATATATATATATATATATATATATATAATAAAATCTTTGTAAAAGCAGATAAAACAAGAAACTTTTATAAAATAGATAAGCAAGAATATAACAAACTAATCACAGAAAAATTACAAAAAACTACAAAAAACTAGACACAAACAAATGCGATTACATAGATATAAAAAATACTGAAAGTAAACAAATTACCGATAAACTAAAAATTAGCGATAAACTTGGCAAACTGAAAGCTAGAGAGTCATACATTCTGCTTAAAGACCACAAATGGGACTTTAATAATAATCCCAGCACCCGCCTGATAAACCCAACTAAACCAGAAATAGGTAGAATTAGCAAAACTATACTTTCTAGAGTAAACAAACAAATCAAACAGGACCTAGAACTAAACCAGTGGGCAAATACTACCGAAGCAATCACCTGGTTTAAAAATATAGAAAACAAAGATAAATGTACGTTCATACAGTTTGACATCATAGACTTTTATCCCTCGATATCCGAAGAACTTTTTAACATTGCCCTAGAATTTGCCGAGGTATACACTGATATATCCTCAGAAGAAATCAACATAATTAAAAAATGTAGAAAATCAGTTCTAATAAATAACAATAACCAATGGATAAAAAATAAAATGAAAAATTCATTCGATTTGGCGATGGGTGCCAGAGACTCTGCAGAGGCATCAGATCTTGTGGGATTATTCATTCTATATACCCTCACAAGCATATTCGATACTACGGATATCGGCCTATATAGAGATGACGGACTAGCTATAATAAAAAACTCCAACAAAGTCAAGGGAGAAAACTTTAAGAAAATCATACACAAAGAAATGAAAAAAATAGGCCTAAAAGCGGACATATCAGCTAACATAAAAATAACAAACTTCCTGGACGTCACGTTAAACTTAGATAAAAACACATATGAACCACACTTAAAAGAGAACGCTACTCCAATTTACGTAAACCCTAAGTCCAACCACCCACCATCAATTATAAAACATATTCCTAACTCGATCGTAAGTAGACTCAGTAATAACTCAAGCGACGAAAATGCATTTAACAGGTCATCCAATATTTACGAAACAGCCCTTAAAAATAGTGGATACAAAAATATCGATATCAAATATAAGCAACAAAACACCAACAACTATAATAAAATTAAAAACAGAAGAAAAAGAACTATAATTTGGTATACGGCCCCATACAATCAAATGTTAAAAACAAAACTTGGCAAGAAATTTCTAGATCTTATTGAAAAACACTTTCCCGCAACCAACCCCTTACACAAAATCTTCAATAAAAATACCTTGAAGTTATCTTACAGTTGTTGCGAAAATTTAGAGATGATAATTAAGGGACATAATAACAAAATACTAAATGAAAACAATGTAAACAACAACAAAATAAACAATAAAAAAGTAGACACCATGACAGAAATAAAACCAACACTAGCAGAAATAATAATAATGATAATAATAATAATAATAATAATAATAATAATAATAATAATAATAATAATAATAATAACAAACCAACCCCGGACAAGAACAACCATACTATAAATAAAAATACTAATAACGAACAAGATAAATGCAATTGTAGACACCGCACACTTTGTCCAGTCCAAAATAAATGTCTAACAAAAAGCGTAGTTTATCAAGCAACAATATTTGCGAAAGAAAACCCGAATAACAAGAAATATTACATAGGCATGACTTCCTTAGATTTCAAAACCCGATACTATGACCACAAAAGCACATTCAAAAATAAAAAAACACCGTATAAAAACAACACTAGCGAATAAATACTGGGAACTCAAAGAAAGTGGACATTCGCCGGTAGTCGAATGGAAAATAATGAGACAAGCTACCACATGCAGACATTTAGACGACCCATGTAAATTATGCCTCCATGAAAAATTTTCTATCCTGTACTTTAAAGAACCTCAAAATCTATTAAACTGTAGGCGGGAAATAGCAAACAACTGTGTTCACAAAATAAAACTTACTCTAGGATAGCGATACAAAATAGCTTTAAAACTAACAATAACAATAGGAAAAAAACAAAAAACAAAAAAAAACAAAACAAAAGAAAACAAATAAATAAATTAAATAAACATGAATATACATAAACGATCACATACGTATATGTATATATATGTATATATATATATATATATATACATGTGTATATATGTATATGTATGTGAATTGTTTGTGCACATAGGTATATTTATATGTAAAAAAAAAGAAAAAAAAGGAGAACGACTATCTAAAACCACTAACCTAGTTCTAAAACAGATCCTTTGTTTGATAAAATGCATGCCCATTGGCTGGTAGGAAGGGGCGCGGTGGATACTAGAAAGCTGATTGGCTGACTAGAAATCCTCAACATATATAAAAACAAGAAGCAACGACAGAATTCGCGCATAAGCCTGACGAATCTTATAGTTGAATGAAACGCAGAATATTCAGTGTAGCTTAATCGCCATATATATTTTATAAATTACTATATATATATATATATATATATATATATATATATATAATCAATGAAATTCTTGGTTCGTTCGTTACTAGTAGTCTAAATAACCATTGAACCGATTGCTTCGATATTCTGGTATAATATGTTTACTGTACCCATGTGCGTTTTTATATATCTCTTTTTAATTATAACATTATATTTAATTTTTTTTTTGGTTTTCTTTGTTCCGATGTTGCCATTTTTCTATTTTGGAACATATTATTTATGATCGTGGCATCACTTCCGTGGTCTCGCTTAATGTAAACAAGATTTTATCATTTTGTATGAAATAATTTTTTTAAATATCAAATTCTAATCGGTAAATTTTACATGAATTTAATCACATGATTATTTATAATGTGCTTGAAATTTAATTTAAATTAACCATATGTGGTCGCTTTCCTACGGGCAAAATGTATGCCGACGCTCAAAATGTATAAACCCTTGCTTTACTTAAACATTCACCAAAAAATCAGGAAATTAACCAGTTTTAATGAAATTTTAAGTATTTATCAAATAATGATCGCGGAATTATTTTTATTTAAATCTTAGTGAAAATGTATTATTTTGTTTAAACAAAAAACCCTTTACTAAAGTTATGGTTTTCAGTAGTAAATAAAAAACGCAAGAATTATTATTTTTTTTGATATAAATAAAGCATCGTAATTTGTAACAATAAAAAAAAAAATTTTTACGGGAACATTACGTAAAAAGCCCCTAAAGTCCGTATTAATGAATTCGATATAACTCGAAGAAAATGAATTTCTCGAATTACCGATATTATCATTGAATTAAGCATTGTTTATGTAATATTTTTACCAAAAAAAATTCTAATAGCAAAAATATTTTTACTTTTTTTTAAATTACAGATTTCGCAGAATTTTCATATGCAAGAGTTTAATAATTTCATTGCTCGCAAGATTGTGAAACTTTCGGCGTAACATAATTTTTATATAATATTGGCCAGTAATTAAAAAAAATAATAAGGCGGAGTTGTACAACCATCACCCTAATGCGTAATTTCTATACTGATATGTTTTTGAATTTTTTTTCACTTGATTATTATTGATTGGACACTAATTAACCAGATTATGAAAAAAAAAATTGAAAAAAAAAATTATTATTTCGACATTTTAAAGGGGTGCTCACTTTTTAGTTACAACGTTCTGATAAATCAGTCACCCATTTTGTAACCAATAAAAATGCAGGTATATCAAAACCATAGAAAGTAAAAATAATATGAGCCTCTACCGCATTTGTAAGTCAGAAATATATTTGTTTCTCAAAGAAAAAAAATAGAATGAACATGATTTTTTTTATTGTTTTTATGAAAATAAAGTTTCGAGTTTTTTTGTTTTTATTAACTTATTTAGTTAAAAGTGAGTTTGTGGGTGTTTTTTTTTTTTTAAATAATTTGTTTTTATGAAAGGTGAGTTTGTGGGTGTTTCTTTACGATAATTTATCTGTTTTTATGAAAGGTGAGATTTTATCTTTTATTTTTTTTTTTCAAAACTCCGAAATTTTTTTAAAAGTATTATAAATTTCACTAACATGCTGGAGAAATGTTTAATAATTTTCCATCCCGTACGCCTCCCGATACATTGCTTCGTCAACGTGAGACCATTTTGTATCTCCTGAAGACACTTCCATGTTTAGAAAAAAGAAATGGGTGACGGATTTACCAGAACGTGGTAACTAAAAAGTCGAAATGTTGAAATGATTTTTTTTTTCAATTTTTTTTTCATAATCCAGTTAATTAGTGTCCACTCAATAATAATCCAGTAAAAAATTTAAAAAAAACCTATCGGTATAGAAATTCGCATGGGGGTGATGGTTGTACAACTCCGCAAAAATTAATTTAATTAAGGAACATAGAAAAATAATTAAATTAAAAAATGGTAAAATTTATACAAACATTTGCAATAGAAATGGGTATGCCCGTCTGGGTAAAAAAAGGAAACCCAGCATCCCTCCTTCCTTTTATGACATCATTCTCAGACAGCTTTTCGACTGTCTTAGATTTTGGGCCTCTGTAAATTCCGTATTTCCAAAAGTACGGTTTATTGTGCTTATGCGAATGGCAAAAACACTCAGTTGTGGGTCTAATTCAGCTATTTTTAGCACAAAAAGTGTTTTTTTTTTATTTAATTCAATATCTTAGTACTTTACTTTACTAATTATCTTTGAAATAGACCCAGAAAACTAATATTTATCTCTAAAAGGATTTTTACAATGACTTAATTTAACTTGAAAATTTAGCTGAATTGGTAAGCTCGCCGTGAAAACATTTTTCATAACTTTTTTTTTCACGTGTACAAATATTTTTTTCCTTTGGAAAATTAAGTTTAACCCTTAATCTTCCAAATACAATCAAAAAGTTGTCGGAAACCTAAAAAAAAAAAAGTAATGATAAATCTGCTTTCAAAACTACCCCCCTATTCTTCGTTTATTTTTGCCCGTACCTAAAAAATGGATATTAGCAGCAAATCGACCATTGTGGATCATCTTTTTACTATTCAGGAAATTAAAGATTCAATTAGATTCCTATTTCAGTCACCTAAATTATTTAGTGTGAAATGAGTTTAGGAATTTATATCCAAACCTAAACATTATTTTTACTTAAAAAAATAGCATTAATACACTAAATTAGGGAAAATTTGCATAGAATGCGCTGCTTTACGGTTGTTGTAAAAATGGAACGGAAATTTAAATTTCGTTCCCTTTTAAATTCGGTACATTTTTACATTACGTCCAACTCATCGCTCACATTCGACATGTGAACTTTTATAGGTGTTCGGGTATGCTGACAAGATTAGTGGTGTCTATTCCGAAAGCCGTTCTTAACATGGGTAGATCGGAGTGTTTATTTGTTGTAAACGTACCCGACAACCTATAAATGTCGACTTTTCCAATGTGAACAGTAAGTTGGACTTATGTAAAAAATGACACAAAGATATACCAAACTGACTTTTCGTTTAAAAATGGAATTATTTCTCCTTCGTTAATAACTTTTTTTTTTTAAATATTTTGTGTTTTATATATATATAAAGTACAATTGTTGAATGTTATTCTTTTGATTATATTCGTTTGGGGGGCACAATAATAAAAAAGATTAAAATGGAGCGAAATTTAAGTTTACGTTCCATTTTTACAACAACCGTAAAACAGCGCATACTCAGTAAGTTTTATCGTAAATTATAAACATCTAGATCTGCTTACATTATATTAAAAACCGAGTGACCCATAAAAATCTGGTAGCTGAGTGTCCAATCTGCTTAAAATATTGAAAAAAAAAGGAAAAAAAATAGGATCTCTCCCAAACATACTGGCAATAATTTGGTTTCGTCCTTCCCTTGAGTGTTTCCAATAAGAGGTATTGATTTACTAAGATTTGTATTAGAAGCTGAGCACTTTTTAAAGTTATTTAATTGTTGAATTTGCATTTTGGTTAAATTTGTTAGTTTGCAATCGCTGATAACCCACTCAAAAAATTGAACAAAAGACGAGATTAAAAAGATTGGTACTTATGCAGAATTTGAACCCCCCCCGGATTCCAACTATGGTTAGGGGTCATTCGGCAATCACCGGATTCAACCGAGCGTTGTTCAAATGTTGAAACACTAAATCAACACTTTATTTATGTATTTGCATAATTAATTAATTAATGATAGGAGTATTTTTTCTATTTATTTTCTTAACATCTGTTGACAAAAAATAATGCGTACATTCTCTTGAAAAAAATATCAAACTTTTCTCTACGTTCACCTAACTATTTATTTTACTATAAAGAATTCATCTGTTCTTTTTATAATAAAAATTCCGTTTTCAAAAAGAAACGTTTGCTGCCTACTTTCTTAAAAAAAAATTGCAAGTTTTCCTGAAAAAACAAAACAAAAAAAAATTTTACCTAACAATTTATGCTAAAAAATTCATCTTTTTTATGGAATAAAAACAACTTTTCTTGATAAAAACGTTGCAAAATATAATAAAAGTAAATAAACAATACAAAATGCAATTTTTCTTGAGGAATGTGTTCCATTGTAACAAACTGAGCCACAGCAAGGCGTGGCCGGGTACAGCTAATATATATATATATATATATATATATATATATATATATATATATATATATACTAGCGCAGAAGTACCCGTCGTTGACTGGGTTCAAAAACAGCCTACAGAAAATGGACGGTGATTAATGAAAGTATGATAGGTTATGAAAAGGAGGGGTTGTAAAGAGATAGGTTTTGATACTCAAAAATTTTACCCTAACCAAAATATGATGAAAGTAAAGATAATTTTCGCGAAAATATATTTTTTAATATTAACTTTGTTTCCATTCGTAGCCAAGAGTGACCAACAAAATAAAGTTTCCTTACAAAGAGAAAATGTTATATATATATATAATAATATAAATATACAAGAAATAAATGTTAGCATAGTCAATAAAAGTTACTTTTATGGTAGAAAAGTTCATTGTTTTGTATTTTTAAGTAGTTTGTAAAAAAAAATATTTTTTTTTATTCACGAACCGGTTTTTAAAAAAATCAAAATCGCAGCGATTTTGAAATGGAGAGCCCCGTTTTCAATTTGAAGGAGGAGCACCTGAGCATTCTGTGTCAACAATTTAAGAGAGTTCCGTCAACGTAAGGAATATTTATAAACATATTTTACTGTTTTCCGGTTTTTTTTTGTGCTTGAGGAATATTCGATTATGGCATGTGTAGTTTATATAACAATTCATTTAAGTAGTTATCACCTCAAATTTCGTTTTAATTTCGGTTCGCTGAAATTATTTCAAGTAAAGAGCATTAAAAACTATTTCAAAACACACAAAAAACATGAACTGAACTTTTATTGACTATGGTAACATTTATTTCTTGTATATTTATTTTTTCGGGTAGTCGTTTGTTGGCTTTTATTCTAAACACTCTTACTAAATAATATCGACGAAATATCGAGAAACAAAGAAACAAAAACAGTTTTGAAAAATAATGAAGCTTTACTTACTTTAGTAAAATAACACAAAACAGCAAAATGGGATATTAAAAAAGTAAACACGTAATTACTTTAGTTTTTTAACGCAAAAATCGACATAAATATGAATAAGAAGAAAATGGCACTCTGTTCAAGCAGAACAGCTTTGTTTCAGTTTTACAGTATTGAACAGTGTAGTATTGCGCCGTCGGATTCCGGGTTGTACTATTGTAATGTAAAGAACACGCAGAAAGGGCTGTAATCAACTGAATTCCATTCTAGTACACTGACAAAAATAGCTTAAACAGATATATAAATAAAAATAAAAAGGTTATGTAAATGTTTTTAAAAAGAAACGTAACCACGTGAGCAGGATTCTTTCCTTCTTTTGACACGATAACAAGTAACGTTCTTATTTTTTATTATTTATCTATTTATCTATTTTCGAAAGAGTGCCACGTGCAAGTGGAGAAGGAAAAAAAACAGAGTTATGCAAAATTTGTGTCGAGAATTATCTGAAGTTCCGACTTTTTTTGGGGGTGGGGCTTTCACTTTAATAAGAACGTGAATTTATGAGGTGCTTTTATTCGACACAATATCATTCAAGTCCAAAAAATAAATAAAAGCTAACGTGAATTAAGATTAAAGTTAAGGTTTTATTGTGGACCCTCACCCCTTAAAAAAAAACCTTGTTAAACTTTGTGACATATTTACATTCTATGGAGGTCAGGCGCGAATGAACAGCCAATAATTTTATTATACCATATTTCTTCAAACTGAAACATAATTATCCAAATATACTTACGCAAATAGATATGAAAAGTTTTTGTTAAAGTTTGTGAAATATTTCCATGGAGTATAGGCGCGAACGCAGACCCCACAATTTTATTATACCATCCCATCAATGTAAGCGTTTTTTTTTTGTTTTTTTTCATTTTTTATTTCCATACTTTGGGTGCCTGACGCGAACGCAGACACCAAAACTTTTATGAACCACCGTTCTGCCAGATCAAACATACCCATTTCTGATCCTCGATGCATCTTCTATCATTATATGTAATCAGTTTTTTTTAATAGTTAACCATATAGGAGCCTATTCGTGAACACACACGCACACACACACACACACACACACACACTTTCAGCTTTATATATATATATATATATATATATATATATATATATATATATATATATATATATATATATAACTTTATTCGATTGGCAAAATTTTAGAATAATTATAAGAAAGTGAACCATCGCGTAAATTCAATCAACTAAAAAAAAATGGAAACTGGGGTGAGGAAAAGAAAAAAAGAATATATATATAATGGGGCAAGTTATATGTACAATTCAATAAAATAAATAAGTCGATTAAAAAACGATCGTTAAAATATACGCAAAGCGCTTTTCGTTCAGACAAACATTTTCAAGGGTCATAAGTCTAAAAATTATTATTTTTTAGAATATTTGGTAGTGATATGGAATAAGAGCGGAGAGGAGGTTAAGAAAAAAAAAAAAACCTGACTACCCAAATAATTCTAACTGAAGCCGGAGGTTTCTCTGCTTGCACAAAGTAGGGGGGTTAGCAATGATGGCAAGTGCTTCGAGGACAGACAGGTGGAACTTTGTGCGTCCTCGGTACAAAACAGAAAAACACTCCGGAGAGAAAACAAGACCGCACTCCTTTTTATCGACCAAGTGTTGGCCGATGGACGATTCTATCAGTTGAGATTTTCTGGTAGTAGGTTGATGATCTCGGATGAAACGGGGAACATGTTGGGCGATTCTGACCTGAAGACGCTGGGTCGTCTTGCCTATATAGACGGCACCACACCGACATTGAAATTTATAAATAATATTACTTGTTTGGGAGATAGGCAAGACATCCTTACGAAATGAGGGAAGGGCGGTTTTTGTGGAAAAGGCAATACGGAGCGATAGAGCACCAAAATTAGAAGACACCAGAGAGGAAATCTTATCGAAAATAAGTTGGCCTTCAAGTCCAATCCAGGGTAACTTAAGGTATACCGGAAATCTACATGGACCGTATTTTGGTAACTCAGAAAAGGATTGAATTTTTTTATTAATAACTAAGTTAACTAATGGAGGTGAATATCCATTAGTAATAAAAATCCTTTTAATGTTTTCAATGTCCACATCAATAAAAGGTGGGGAACAAATAGCAAGTGCCCGATGGGTTAAGTTTCTAATAAGATTTAGTTTCCTGGTTGTGGGTGCAAAAGAATTCCAACTAAGATAAAGACCAGTGAAAGTGGGTTTTCTATAAATAGATGTCATAAAGGAAAGCCCACGTTTAGAAACTAACACATCAAGGAAAGGAAGGGAGTTATCTTTTTCCACCTCCATCGTAAATTTGAGAGAAGAATATATATATATATATATATATATATATATATATATATATATATATATATATATATATATATATATATATATAGGTGGCGTAATCTGATTAGATTTTATACATTTCCGGCAAGATCTGCTTATTAATCTAAAATAATTGTACAAAAAATCCCAAAGGAAATCATTCGATGAATAAAATCTACAGATGAACAAACCACCTCTTTCTGGTAAGTATTTGGCCTTTGAGAATAATCATAAACGGAAAGGAATTTGGCTGAATACGTAATTAAATCCATAGAGTTCTCTTAGCTTGTAATTTTGGCATCAATATGAGCAAGCCCCTTGACGATACCACTTAGCAAAATGCTCTGAACCGCTTCCTTGAATCGCATAGCAATCAGTGCACATCTAGGTCATTTTTTTAAACAAATCTATGTCCGTATTTTTTGGATTCTTTGGACTACTACTCGCACCTTTAGTGTTATTTTCACAACGTTTCGGTTGATGTAACCTCTTACCTTCTCCAGGTGTACCATATCGAAATCGGGAATCTTTCCGCAAGAACCTGCGGTGCCATAAATAAAGCACTTAGTTAAATTTACTTATAAAAGTCACACACTTCTGAAGATTTAAAGTTTCAATCCTCAGTGCAGACTACACCCCAATCCCGAATGACTGAGGGCTTCTATGGTGCCATGACTGACAGAACGAGAGCATTCTATCCTCCTGCAGATATTCGTGCAGATTCCTGAGTTCAACAGAAAGATTCCCGAGTCTGGCAAATACACCTGAAGAAATTCGGAGTTTACATCGAACGAGACTGCATGCGACTAAGGACTTTATGCAATTTAAATATTTGCTTGAATTTTTCGCCTTCGTCAAAACCGACTCAACCCAAAGTTAAATACAACGCTAGGTATAGGTATCCTTCCATCAAATGCAGTACAATGTTTTCGATGGACTAAACTTTCTTTCCTTTTGTAATTTTTATTGAAATTCAACTTACATCTTAGTAAGTCTATTTATATCAATGAACTATTTTTATCATCGCTTGATTAAAAGATTACATGTTCTGATCTTAAATTTCTGGCTACATGTATATCATTTAACACTTCTTTGACGACAATAAGATGACCAATTCCTGCACTATCGCTATTCGCATCTTCCCAATTACCACCAACAGCAACCACTATGCTCAATCAAAGATCAGGTCATTAATTATATGCTTCATCACCAGTTGACGGAATGATTGCCTGTCAACGCTTTAATGTGAATCGAAAAGTTACCAACCGAGTGAAGATCATAAAAGTTTCCAATCATGAACTCCATTTTCTTCGTGAAAGTGAGACAACGGCTTAACAACTGAACTCATGGAAAAGCTTCTTTAGCTAATCGAAGCCCTAACAGCATAAGAAAAGACAAGACTGCAGCTCGAGAATGTCTTTTTCGTATTGATATGGAATCTTCCTTCTGAAGACCTCTCTCGATACATAAACACCGTGGGTCTAGTGGAAGACACATGATGGTCGTTGAACGGGATTAGATAAACCCAAAACTGCTATAATCAAATGAGACAACAAAACCGACTGAACAATTTGCGCATGAGGAGAGAAAAAATCATATAAATTAGAATCACCTTATCTCTGCTTTTTACTGTACAGTACAGTTTGAAAGATCTCACAAAATTCAATGATCTCGGTTAAAGTCCGCGTAAAAAAGTGGAAACTCTCCGTATGACCCCATGTTCCAAAATTGTATCCAATTCAAATCTCAACTGCTCAGTTCAATAAAGACAAAATCACATTCGAAATATGCTCTAGATTATACCATAATTCTGTTATTCTGTCTTGGGAATATGTTTTCGGTTTTATTGCATAATATGTCTAGTGTACATATGAGAAAGGCGAATCCTACTGAAGCCAGGAACCATCGACTCTTTGATTTTACCATAACATAATTCTTCGCATACGTACACGTATGATAGATAACTTGACTTTAAGAGTTCCCTCCAAAGTGTATGAATTCAGGATTACTATGAAAAAAAAAACAAAAAAAAAAACAAAAAAAAACTGAACGCTGTATTTGATTTCCAGTTCAGTATTGCATACAAAAGCCATACGTTTGTTAATATTGAAAATTATTTCCAACAACGTGTTATGTTTTATCGGAATTAACCCTAACCCTAACCCTAACCCTAATCCCGATTTTTCGGACTACTATTCCCAGCTTGATGTTATTTTCACAACGTTAAGGTTCCTAAAATTCCTACTTGTTTGCAATAGTCGATAAAGTACCCGGTAAAATTCTAGTGTAAAGTAAGTTCCACTCTTCTGAATGTTTAAGGTTCAATTCTCAGTTCAGGCGACACTAAAAACGCAATCAAGAATTACTGAGGACTTCAACGCAGTCATGGGTGTCGAAACAAGAGCATGCTAATCCCGTGGATTAAATGAATATAAATTCCCGAGTTCGGCAGAAAGATATTCGAGTTCTATAAGATACACCCTGAAAAAGGTTGGAGTTTACATTGACAGAAACGTTGTGAAAATAACACTCAAGATGAGAATAATAGTCCGCAGAATCCAAATAATACGAGCAATCAATACTCATATCAAAAATTCAGAAACGTTATGTTTTATCTTGTGTTTTTATTTTTATTTATTAATTTATTTTTGCTAGTGCTAATATTTTTTTGCGAAAATACCACGAAGCTAATCATGCGTTTTATCCACGAGGTTGGAGATTAAAAAAAAATCATAAAATGAAGTAAATAGTATGATTTTTACTGAAAGCATTAAGAATTTCTCAGCGTTTCTCAATCAGTTCCATATCTATTAAGAGTATTTCTTGAAAAATTGAACTGAAAGATATTTTGGTATTGCAAAAACACACTGGAAACAAAAACAAAGATAAATCCATGACAATGTGGTGAGGGCCCTACAAAGAAATTTAGATTATATATACTAGTGTATATTTAAAGCAATGCACTTCTGAACTAGATAATTATGGATTTAAAATTTGATATGTCCCACGAAAGGTATATATTCGTTTGTAGTAGTAGAGTGATCTTGGCTACAATTTCGAGTAGTCGTGGTCATAGCTGGTATATACTTAATGCAAGGCTTTCCTGGTGTCTTTCGATGTCTCTTCAAGGCAGTTTTTCCAGTTGATATTTATGGCAAGCCATCAAATCATATTCTTGTAAGGAGGAACCCAGATGTAGTCATAATCATTACATCAGAATCCACATCTCCAAATTTTGAGAACGGGAAACTACAGCTGAAGAGCTCAGTTGGGGTCAGGCATAACACATGTCAACAAAATCTAGTAGAAGTCACAGCCAGCTCAATAGGAAACGACGAATGAAATTCAAACTGAAGGTGAAAAGATCCAATCAAAGAACATATTGGCCATGACGTAAGGATTTACTCCTAACGTAGCCATAGGACCTTTCTTCTGTAGAAATTGAATATGTAGAGTGAATTTATCAGAGTTTGTTGCTTTTTCAGAATTTTTATTGCTTAAGTCTTTTAAAATTCGTAGTGGAATCGTTCGAAAGAACCTGTAACACCGTGGATAAAGTACTTAGAAAAATTTAGTTGTAAAAGCTACATTCATTTGGAGGAAGAAAGTACAATGCTCAGTGCGGGCGACACCCAAAAATAAAATTGCGAGTTGCTTGGGACTTCTACCCAGTCATGGAAACTGTTGAGAACAGGAAACTAGAGATAAAGAGGTCAGCTGGGTTAAAGCATAACACGAGTTTCATCAAAATCTAGTTCCATACGAAAGTGAAAGTCAACTCAAGGCTGGGAAGAGCCAATTAAAGTATCTATTGGCCATAACGTAAGGATTTGTTCCAAGCGTAGTCGTATACCCAATGTATAAAAATAAGAGAGAATTTATTAGGCTTTGGTGATTTAGGAAGGCTCCAGTTTTTAGTTTGAAGCAAATATGAATTGCAAAGCAATCATCTCAACTGTCCAGCACGTTCTCCTCTTTTTCTCTTGTCATTAGCCTGGTAATGACAGTGGTCAAGTGGTAACGACACAGACTGACGACCTGGGTGTGCGAATCCTGTACGTTCCACAAAATCACTTTGACTTCGGACGTTTCAACCTTCACGTTGTCCTTCCTATAATTTGCCGATGTCTTTCTAGAAAGAATTGTGGCTAGAAAAATATCGGGGAACTAAATGACAACAATAGAATCTCCAGATTCATACAATATGATAATGAATGTCATTAGCCGTGACGAATGACGGCTATGTCGATGGTTCCCATTTCAGAAAAAAAGAGTCGCGAATTAAGCTAAGGTAAACACTTAGCATCATGAACCGTATTAAGTACCCTTCATTCAAGCTTTCTGTGAATACGAGAATATATTTTATCGGAAATACGAGACAAGAGGTTAGTTATGTTTCTTTGAAGTTGTGGAATTTGTTGACTTTCATGTGTATTTTGTATTAATAAACCGCCACGTTCAGTTAGTGCTTCCCGGGAAGCTGCGAGACATCCTACACGACAAGGAAAGTCATAACTTCAGGCGTGGAGTGTGATCCTGTTGACAAAGTCGCTGAAATCATCACTTGCTGTCACCGCCACCGCTAACACAAAAACAGTGACGGTAAATAAACACACGGATGTACGGTGGTATCGATTCATAAGATTCCAAATGTTAAACTTTAAAAATCCAGTTCATTTAATTTGAGATTTTACGCACAAAGAAATTTATCTAGGTAAACATCAGAATATATTTGTTTGGTTTCCATAATAACATTTTATCCACGCTCGGAGAATTTGATGTTAAGTTTCTCAGCGCAAACTCGTTCCAACGTCAATTAATTAGATTTTAATAAAAGAGAGGTGAATTAACGAAATACTTTTTGCAAGAGCTGGAATCGCTCCAAGATCCAAAAAGGCCTGATGTAATGTGTTGAATGAGATGGCAAGGAACATCAAAACTATTCCAAGGCCTGCATTGAGCAAACAACGAAGGGAAAAACGAAAGGCTTGGGCACAGAATTACATGAAAATGGATTTCCAACGTGTCTTATTTACAGATGAGACCCGTGCTACTCTTGACGGTCTGCATGGATGGGCTAAAGTTTAGAACTCGAATGGAACTCCAACCTCTTACAGAGTTAATCGCCAACGAGCAGGTGGAGTCATCATGTTTTGGGTGGGAATCATTAGGGATAAGTTGGTTGGACCATTCCGAGTTCTAGAGGGTGTAAAACTTACCAGTAATGCGTACACGGCCTTTTTGGATAAAAATTTGTCACCATGGCTAGATGACCTACTATTGTCACGTCGCTTTCAGATGATTTTTATGCATGACAATGCACCATCCCATTCTGTTAGGGCGACTGTTTATGACCTGACCACCGTGTTCTCCAGACCTTAACCTTGTTGAATATCTGTGGAGCAGTTTATGAAGGAGGAGAGAAATTTACTTAAAAAGATGTCTTGTGGAGAACATTGTTGATATTGCTAGAGGCATAACTCCTTTTTGAGATCAAACAATTGTCTCCCCCGGGGAACAAAAGGGTTTTTTAAGTTATTTAAAAAATGGTGGATATGTCGATAAATAATTCATTTATTTGAGGCTTAGCACATAGAATGTGCTTTTTTTAATTATTCTTTGACAGAAAAATATAATAAAAAATAAATTTCGCATGATAAGACATTGTATTTTTGCCCTACGATAACGTTTTAAGAGACCTGCAATAAAGCGATGACAGTGGAAATTCCATAATAAAGATTAAAATGTCATAACTTCGTGAATATTGCATGAATTTGAATAAAACTTTAGGAAATAACTAACCTTAAAGCAGTTGTTAGATGATATAATTTTCATTTTGTTGTGACGTATATTAAGAGAACTATTGATATTTTACTAATCTGCAATAAAGCGATTGACGCAGTTTATATTTCCCAGGACAAATAGTCAACAACTTTAATTATTTCAGGAAAAGGATAGTGTAAGTGAATATTAGACTACAATTTTATAAAACTTAATTGTAGGTAATAATATTTATTATAAACACATGTTATTGTTTATCTGATATTTTACATATGGATTGGTGTAAATTTGTTAGTTACCATTGAAAAATAAGACATTGTAATAATATTCCAAGCAGGAATAAATATATTTATAGTTAAAAGAAACTAAAGCGAAAGATAATTTGGTATAGTAAAGAATATATATATATATATATATATATATATATATATATATATATATATATATGTATGTGTGTATAATATTTTTCAACAAATATTAGTATTTTTATGACTACTGTGACTAGAGTTCTATGCTTACGCAATCATCAATGAAGGAAATGATAATTACTTTTGGTCGGGAGATTCGAACCCAGTCAACAAAGCCAATCTTGTCCCAACTTTTATCTTCTTAAAGGGGTTTATACTCATAATATTAGTTCAATAAAAATTAACATTATTTCTAAATAGCTACAGAAACTAGTGTTAATGTAGGGAGCGATAACTACTTCTGGTCAAGAGATTTGAACTCAGTTAACAAAGGAAACTTTTGTTGGGGCGCGCTAGTCTTTTTCTTCTCGGCTATCGGAAAATTAACCTTTACATATAATATCTAAATAGACACACGCAACACTATATATATATATATATATATATATATATATATATATATATATATATATATATATATATATATACTTATTTTTTACTATAATAATTAAATACCTACAGACATTAGTGTTTCATCCTTTCGGGAATCTTCAGTGCAGTGTGTTACGATTAACATATATACATACATACGAGTTTCATTGGATTTACATATAGGAAACGAATCCATAAAACCGATATATATATATATATATATATATATATATATATATATATATATATATATATATATATATCGGTTTTATGGATTCGTTTCCTATATGTAAATCCAATGAAACTCGTGTGATTATTAAAGAGTGTTCAATGCAGAACAGAGCTGGTATATAGTCTGTTTATTATACAAACATTGTTAGTTACATATGTGCAGACATGCTTCAGTGGACTCCCAATTCAAGTATAACACTTCATCAGACCAAAAAAGAATCGCAATTGAAACGGCTGTCAAGATTACATTGGTTTCCATAAGATACTGTTAGTTAAAATATATAAAGTCGATGAGAAATCGATTAAAATATAGGTCGATTAAAATTAGAGTATTAAAATCAGCGAGTTCGTGGGCAGTGTTGACAAAGCCCGTCTATTACGCGCTAAAAACTTTCCTGCTTTTCTCGAGCGCAATATTATTTAGGGTAGAGTGATGAGTTCTAATATGACGCTTCAAGAATTTTTAATTTTTTTAGATTATTTTCACGTTGTATAAATTTTGTGTTGTCGACAAGGATTTTTCGAAGATAGGAATCGGGACTGTTTTGTTCTTTTATTAAATGTTGATATATGTAGCGTTAGTATTGTTTAAATGCATGGTGATTCGCCGAGACAGCGTTGTCGTTGTATGTCCAATGTATGTATTCTTCTTATATTTATTTTAGGAGTTACATTCTCCTAGAGAGCATTTAAATTTATACACCACATATTTAATCGATCTATATTTTATTCGACTTCTCATCGGCTTTATATATTTTAACTCACCATCACCTATTTCACTTTTCACTTTTTAATTTCCATTTTCGCTCCTTCTCACTTTTATTCCTCAACACCTGAAGATGATTCGTGGACGAATCGAAACCGTTCGTGACAGTAACAATTATGAAACCTTCAATTATATTTTAGACTTTGATATAAAAAGATTATACGGAAATCGATAAAATAAAAAAAGAATCATAAAGCAAAGTATCTCCATTGCATTTACTAATGTTTGCTTATATATATATATATATATATATATATATATATATATATATATATAAATATATATATATATATATATATGTATATATATATATGTGTATATATATATAAATATATATATACATATATATATATATGTGTGTATATATATGTATATATATGAATATATATATATATATATAAATATATATATATATATATATATATATGTTGTTGCATTCCTCAGGAACTCCTACGCATGGGAACTTATCATGCTGAGTCAATCATGTAATAGCCTTCATACGCTATAATTAGAACTTGGGGAAAGTATATACAATGTTTCTTGTTAACACAGAATCACAGCGAGAGGGAAAAATCAATATTTAATCCTGTTAATGAATTCTTTTCTTAAATCAAAAGTAACATCATATCTATTCTTAGGAGAATTATACACACACGCAGTGTGTGTGTGTGTGTGTGTGTGTGTGTGTGTGTGTGCGTGTGTGTGTGTGTGTGTGCGTGTGCGCGTGTTGTGTGTGTGTGTGTGTGTGTGGGTGTGTGTGTGTGTGTGTGTGTGTGTGAGGTTAGTAGGAGAGAACCCCACCAGAGTGCTCGGTTATCAAGAAAATTATTTCCAAGTAAAAGCGAAATATTATTTTTTATGTGTCACAGAGAATTCGACATAAGCGACCAAATATTAATCTTTTTAACTCCAAACAAAAAAAGATTAATATTTGGTCACTTATGTCGAATTCTCTTCGGCCTCTCTTCATCTGTCTCCCCAGAAATGGCGTTTCACTCGGTATATGCACCGTTGAGTTTCGTACAGCGTTTGAGATGCCATTCCCGGGGAGACGGATATAAACAGAGGTTAAAGAGTGTCCGATATAGGCGACCAGTTTCGGTCCTTTTTGTTTAGGATTTGAAACCAACGGTACTGATGTCGTTATGAAACAAGTGCTAGGTGTTGTGAAAATCGATAAATCAAATATCACCTTACAAACCATCACAGTCTTACTCCGCTACCAGAAATTAATTCGGAAAGAAATCATCAACCCTATAATGAATATTCAACGGTGAATGTTTGTTTCTTTAGGTCATCAGAAAGGATAAGAATAATTCATATATGAAAACTTAAAATACTGACCTATTTCTATGGCTCTATATTAATATTTTAGTTATCTATCTTAACAAATAGTTTAGTAAGAATACTGACGAAGAACAATGTTGGTGTTGGTGTAAAGTGTATAATAGTATATATATATATATATATATATATATATATATATATATATATATAAACATACTCGCATATATATTTACTAGCGGTTCGAACGCGTGACGCGAAGGTGGAAAAGAAAATGATAGAACGTCTGATGTCTTACCGCTACTCCATGACGCGTCTGGAAGTTCGGAACGTTTAAATTAGGCAAAGCCGATTTAACCAACACGATGATTTGCAAAAATTGCTCGCAAAAATCGACTCCGCCTTGTAGAAAACTGCCCAGCTGAGGGCGAAGGAATTAATGCTTCTTGGCCTATTTTTTTATATTTGTCGCCCGAGATGTCGAGTTTCAAACTGATATCGATCTCGTGAAAATCCGTCACCTCTGTCGGAAGTTTTAGGCATACATACATACATACATACATACATACATACATACATACATACATACATTTAAAACAAACAGGTGAGATTTGTATTATAGATAACATAATATATTATCTTATGTTTCATTTTACTTTCGACAAATTTCTTAAAAAATCAGGGGACATTTTTCTCTATATGAGATATATAGATATTCAAATATTCTATTACTATTCTATTTTATCTCTCAAACGTTGAGTTGGTTAAGAAGCCAGGAGTATCAATTTTCCTCTCACATATTGACACCTTAAATATATTATAGTACATATTTCTTTTAATCTTATGGTCATACTGGATTCCGGTACAAGATTTTATTTAGTCTGGTGGACTATCCAGCTTAATGTTGTTACTATGTGCAACATCGCTTTGAGAAAGTGCACCAATCCTTATTTAAGGCAGTGTGGGTGTAGCCATAGTGAAGATTTGATTTGGGCTTCGAATTCTATGTAGTTTTTAATATTTAGTTAGGTTTTGCTTATGGGTGGAAGTATCTTCAGGCCAGATTGTTCTGACAAACCTCTGTACAGAGATACCTTAGGCACTCCAGGACAATGTCGAGTAGGCATGCAAGTTCTCTTCTAATATAATTATATGCTAGCGGGATCTGTGGAAATTCCACAGAGGACTCATTCATATGTAATATATTTATGTTGGCATTCTGTAAATGTTCATTGTAAATGGAGACGCTCTGATATTATTGTAGCTTTTTTTTTTTTTGTTAAAACTGCAAAAGTATTTATCTAAGCTAAGACGAACGCCCGGCAAAGTACGGTCGTAAACTACGCTTAAATTTAATATTTTGACTATTGCAGATTTCGTATATATATTATCATAGAGTTAATGCTCTATAGATTTTTATACATTATAAAGTTGCAATTTCAAAAATAAAGAAAATATATCCATATGACTATGGTGCATTAGCTTGAATCGAAACCGAAATAAAAACTTATGAAAAAAATATATGTATATATGTACAAGTAGCGGACGGATGTTTGCTTAAATAGACATTCGGACAGGTTATTTGCGGGCATCGCTTCCGTGGTCGAACTGCCGACTCGCAACACGACGGTTCTAGGCTCGATCATTGGCTTGGGAGAGGTGCTAGTTTAGCGGCACTGATGAGTTGTGACACCACGAAACAGGACTGTATGTCAATGACTACAAATATATATATATATATATATATATATATATATATATATATATATATATATATATATATATATATATATATATATATATATATAACTTGAGTTCCTTCATCCATAACCGAAACAAAAATGTATGAAGAACTCTTGATAAAATTATATATATATATATATATATATATATATATATATATATATATATATATATAATAGATGATTTAAGTGCCATCAGCTATAATAAATACCGAAACCAAAACTTATAAAAAATTCTTGGTAAAATTATTTATGACAAGAAATGAAAGTACATAACAATTAAACGACCCGGATATAAGCGTAACACACACGCTATCCTATTAATATATAGATGTGAAACACAAAAATATAGGGACATATCTATCCATCTATCTATCATATGCATATGTGTATCTATCGAATCTGTCTTCTTTACAATTAAATCTTCTCTTCTTTCTTTACTTTCTTTTTTCATATTTTCTTCGTCTCGCTTTTTCTCTACTGTACATCTCAATCTCTCTTTCCCCCAATCTTTCTCCACTATATCGCCCTTTCGCATACCCCCATGTCTATCACTGGTATATTATAAGTAGATATACGAAACAATTATATATGCTACATATCCAATCTCTCTTTCTCTCTATCTCTCTGTCTGTGTCTGTCTGTTTGTCTGTCTCTCTCTCTCTCTCTGCCTCTGTCTCTCTCTCTACCTATCTATGTCTTAACCCTATACATGTTCGTTTTTTCTTTTTCTCTCCCCTCTCTCTTTCCACTGTATATATCAATATCTTTTATTCTGCTATATATCCACTCTCTTCCTCTTTACTCTCTTTTTCTCTTTACTATATCACTCCTTTCCTCCTCTATGTCATTTCGATTCAATCTTTTTTTAAATCAGAAATAAACACGAGTTATAAATTCGATATCAGTCGTTAAGAAAGTCGGTGGATAAGGAGGTCGCCTTGAAACCTGCAAAGCGGGGAACGTAGCAACGCGATTTTTGCTTGGTTTATTGGCTGGGGCAAACGGGTGGGGTGAACAAGATAGTTGAGTGCAGAATATCGAACAAGTTCAATCCAGAATCGTTGCGATCGCAGAATACAAAAGCTTCGATTACATAAGGAAAAGAAGGTCTAAGCCTTTACTGCAGAAACAACAACAACAAAAACAACAACAACAGAAACAACAACAACAGGAACAGCAACAACAACAACAACAACAACAAAAAACAATCATAAAAACAACAACAGCAATAACAGCAATAAAAACAGCAGAAACAAAAACAGTAGTAGAAACAACTTCAACATCAGCAACAACAACAAACGCATCAGCAACAACAGCAAAAACATCAAGAAGAAGAAGAACAACAACAAGAGCAGCAACAGCAACAGCAGCAACCATGAAATTAGCAGCACAAAGCACAACAACAAAAGCAACAACCACAAAATCAACAACAGCGGCAACTACAACAACAGCAATAACAACAACAGAAGCAACAACAGCAGCATTAACATCATCATCATCAACAACAACAGAAGCAACAACAACATCAACAGCAACAAGGGCAACAGGATAAGCAACAACAGCAACACCAGAAACAACAACAGCAACAACAGCAACAGCAGCAACAACAACAAAAGCAATAAGAACAATAGAAACAACAACACAAGCAACAACAACATCAACAACAACAGCAGCAGCAACAACAACAACAGCAGCAGTAACAACAACAAAAACAACAATAGCAGCAGCAACAACATCTACAACAACAGCAACAACATCGGCAACAACATCAACAACACAAGGAACAATAACAGCAGGAACAACAACGACAAAAACAACAACAACAGAAACAACAACCATAAATAAAAATGAAACGAGCAATATAGATTCGCACTAAATGTGGCGCCAAAGAGCACTATATGGCTACAGTGGCAGTGTTGGGTGGGCGAGAGAAATCTATGGAAATTAAAAGGAAGTCGCGCCGACAAGAACATTGATAGAATCGTGTCGAGGTTTGCATTTTATGCATCAGCTCAAGGTAATTCGATCTACCAATCAATCAATACAACAATTTAGTTGATTCGCTTGAATCTGTATTTCTTAATCTTATACAAACTTCAATCCAATGCAAGTTTTTTTTTATGCACGTGCCATACCGACTTGAGTTTCTGTTTCCCTTTTACCTGCCCTCCAAGTTATTAAAATTACAGAAATGGGGTGGATCGTAAAACAACTGGTTATTCGAATTGTGCAACAACTACAGGAATCTGCCCTACAAAAGGCGAATCCGCCAGGCAAGGCACTCCAGTGACATCAAATAACAGTAACCACTTCCAAAGATAACTATCCCCAAGTTAACACAGACAACAGTTATAACCGCCACTAGATGACAATGCAAGCCATTAAATGACAGGGATTGATACTGACCGCCATGCATCGATGGTAACAGTGGTAAATGCAAATAACCTCCCTAAAAGAAACAATAATCGCCAACTATGACAATGCAAGACAGTGGAAATCATATGCTTTCATTTTGGTCACTGCTTCCAATGACCGCAAGTTTTTAAAGTTGACAATGACTATCACTAGTAACCGCCGCATTCTACCTGTGTTCTGTGTTAATAGTTTTTTAGCTGTTTATCCAGTCAGTAATTTACGTTTCACATAAGATAATGCACTAGATAATCAAAGGTAATTTCGTTTTCGGGGGAGGGTTTACCGCAGCTGTTCTGACTTTGTGTCAGATTTCCACCAAGCAACGCCGGTACACGAGTCCTGCTAGTATATATATATATATATATATATATATATATATATATATATATATATATATATAATTCGAATTACAAACCATTGCCCTAAATAGAGTATGAATATACAACCGAATAAACCACCTATAGTTAATATACATAAATACGCAATGTAAAGGCTTTATAAATAAGGCATCTATTCATATCAGCTTAATCGTGGGGTAACTAGATTCAACAGAGCTATTCTAGGTTGAGATCAATAAAAAAAGAGCCGAGTTTTAAATCAGTTTTAAAAAATTCAAACAATAAATATCTGCTATATGTTCGTTTTTAAAACGATTAATAATAATATTCGAAAACACTCAGGCATATATATATATATATATATATATATATATATATATATATATATATGTGCCTGAGTGTGTTCGATATATATATGTGTGTGTATATATATATGTATATATATATATATATATATATATATATATATATATATATATATATATACAACAAATCATTATTCAAACATATTGGAGAAAAGCGACGGAGTACAAAAATAATTACACACAGGGATTAAAATTACTCGAAGCAATACTCACAAAACTATTAACACAATAGCATTTAATACTGCTACTAACACATTAAACATATTTAACAATGAATATATAATTACAACAACAAAAAAACTCAGTCACACTTCTTCTTTATCCTTCTTTATCCTTCTTTCCCAACCAGACAACTTATCTATATAAATAAAACAGTAGATGTGTGTGTGTGTAAATACCTAACCGGTAAACTCGAAAACTACTGGTTGTATAACACTGGAATTCTCAGGAAATAATATTCATGCACTAAGGGTGGTTTATAGCGAGTAATATCTTTGTGTACATACACGTATATCGCGTACAGACATCAGCAAATTTACATTGTTCATTAACCACTAGCCGACATTTATGTTTTATGCGCATGCGCAAATTCACTTCATTCCTTTAAGCTGTTTACTTAATACAGAAAACACATCAATCTGGAAAACTAGATATTTTGATTTCAATTCTAGCTGATGGCACCAACTCAATTTTTTTCTATGTCTTTATATTAATAAAACAAAACAAACAAACAAAAAAAAACGAAATGATACGTAAATTTTACTCGCGGTTTTGAATTTGTAAATACGAAGACACATTTATATATCTTCTTTTTACGATCTCAAATTTACTTTATTTCGTACATGTTTTTAAGACAGGCGCGGGGATTGACATACGGAATACGGACCGTGCTGAATTAATAAAGGTTATTATTTAGAAAGACATTCTTAATATGGGGAGGGGAAGACATTTTTTAAAAACTATTCAGTACTTTCACCTAGCGTTTTTAAATAAGAAACTGACATACGGAATACAGACCGTGCTGAAATAATAACGTTATTATTTAGAAAGCCATTCTTAATATGGGAAGAGGAGGGTATTTTCTAAACTATTATGTACTTTCACCTCGCAATTATTAAATAAGAAATCGACATACGGGATACGGACCGTGCTAAAATAATAATGTTATTTTAATTTATCTATCATCGGTAAAGCCATTTTTTTATGCCATCGCTCAGCAACAATAATAGAACAATGGGCCGTGAAAATTCTACCGTGGGTAAGTTGATAGCGTGTTCTATTTTTTTTTTTTTTGCATCGTGTGGTCTGTAGGTTCAAACTCTGCACGTTAATTTCTTTATTTTTTTTCGTTAACTGGAAAGGAGATTATGAGAAAATTTACGTGTGTCTATATTTTAAAACTATCTATTATTTTTGCAATATCAAACTGGAATATTACGGTTCTTTAATTAAACTTTATAACTGACAAGGAGCTGATCCTGAAGAAATTGCAAAACAGTCTACACCATATTTAGTGAAAATGTGATTCAGAGGTTTCTTATATATCGGTTTAATAAAACATATGTCCTAACAACGAAGCACAAGTAGTATGCCCGGCAACATAAGACAAGGGATTTTTCGACACAGTTGACTAATTGTAGAACTATACAGCGACAACCACATAAATTCTTACAACGAATACATAGTAGATGTTGTTGCTGTGGTTTCTTGCACATACGGTTCAAGAAATCATGGCCCCCAAAATCTCGCCAAAATAGTTGGTTTTGAGTTGGAAGAATAGCTGGCAAGTGGACAAATCAGAGAAATTGGATTGTTGCTGACACGTTGCATCTACTGTGTGTGGGCTACGTTGGTTAATAAGGTGTCAATATAACCGAAATTTACTAAAATAATTTTAGGATTACAAAAAAAATAAAAAATATTGGAATTATCAAAGATACAAATCAGAATAAGCATAAAAAGCACCAAAGCAACTCCCGGGTAATACTACTTGTATATATATATATATATATATATATATATATATATATATATATATATATATATATATATATATATATATATATATATTCTTTATGTCTACAGACACTAGTGTTTCATGCTTTCACAATCATCAGTGTAGGAAGTGATAATTCCTACCGGTCGTGAGATTCGAACCAAACCATTAAGCCAGTTTTGACTTAATTTGATAAGCTCCGTACCACTAAACAATTACCGCGGGAATGAAGGGAATTAATAACTTATAAACGCCAAATTCGAGTGTAGACAGTAGACAGTCGAGAGTATTTAAACGAACAGAAGTCGTGAACGTTGCATAAACACTATAATATATATATATATATATATATATATATATATATGTATATATATATATATATGTGTGTGTGTGTGTGTGTGTGTGTGTGTGTGTGTGTGTGTGTGTGTGTGTGTATTACAGAAACTGTATGAAACTATAGAATATGGGGACCAGATTCTCACGAATTCACAAAAAAATAAAAATAAAAATAAATGCCAGAGGACGTTGGCTGGAACAACAACAACTATGAAGATGAGGATAACAGTCCGCAAAAACATGAATACACAAATGATGAAGCCTCATCTCAAAGGATTAGAAAATATACATTAATATAGTGTTATTGCTGAGTTATCTCCCTTTGTGACTTGATGTATTTAAAAATAGCGGACTAAACAGTCTTGGATATTTAAAAATTTTGAGTTACTTATTTAAACATGAAACATCTTGATCAATTTATGTGATTTTTGGAATGTGATATTTACATTTTGTCACATGGACATATATCATACAGATTTTACTTTGTTTTGTAATGTTCGAAATCTATCACATTAAATATGCCAAGGTGAAGAAGAGTTTGTTATTACTATACACAATACTCAGAGTACGAAGATTTATTATTGGTACTGGTTTTAGGTCTTGAACTGGATGGAGGAGGAGGGTGTTAAAAACTGACAGGCAATGCTCGCATATATAGAGAATTTCTCTAGCTTCATCGTGGCCGTTAGTGGATCATCGTGACAGATTTTTTATTCGAACGCAGCGAACCAGTGACGAGAGAAGAATAGATGATTTTAATAAATAAACACAACAAATTGATGATAACAAAGTCAATAGCAAACACAGGAGATGCCTCTAATTTATCTCTTAAACTTGTAAATTGCTTTTGTAGACATAGAGAAAATGCTGAACGCGTCACTTGACTTGAATTGAACATATTAATCACTAATTAACAATTCATCAAATCAAGATGTTACCTAACACTATATCTATCTATCTATCTATCTATCTATCTATCTATCTATCTATCTATCTATCTATCTATCTATCCATCCATCCATCTATCTATCTATCTATCTATCTATATATATATATATATATATATATATATATAATTATTTACTATAATAATTACTACCTAAATGTTCTAAAAGTCAATTAGAGTTTAATCTATTCACATTACTTTGTTGACTGTTATATAATCTATTTTTTAAAATACCCGCAGTGGCTATATAAATATGGAAAATGTAGTTGATGTCAATGTGGAAGGTAAAAACAGAAGTGATAAGAGAGAATTGACAAATTCAAGACGAACAGTAGTTCTGCAAGCATTGCTACAAAGGTCTAAAGGGCGCATCCTAGAACGAGGTGCAATCAAAGATGTTGCCACAAAATTCGGTATAGGAAGAAATACTGTAGGCAGGATTTGGTCACGAGCACTAGACAGTTCGTCCGATATATCGGTGCCAATGGATTCTTTGAGCCGTAAGTTTCTCTGTGGCCGAAAAAAGAAGGACTATAGTTCACAGTTGGCAAAAATAAACACCATTCCATTGAGAAAAAGATCACTTTGAGGTCTACTGCTCAAGCATGTGGAATACCTAAGACAACGTTGGCTTCAAGGATGAAAGATGGCGAAATTCGGGCACATTCAGATGTTGTAAAACCGCTTCTCACGTTAGAAAACATGAAATGTCGCGTTGATTTTTGCCGTTCGCAGTTGGATTTAAATCGAGGAACTTTTAGAGAAAAGTTTGATGTCATACATATTGATGAGAAATGGTTTTACATGACGAAAAATGCAAGGAAATTTTATTTAGGCAAAGACGAACATGACCCTTTAAGAACCACGAAAAGCAAGCGTTTCATTACAAAGGTAATTTTTCTTGCTGCCGTGGATCGACCCCGTTGGGATTCACATCGCAAATGTTACTTTGACGGGAAGATTGGAATTTGGCTATTTGTCAAACAAGAGGTGGTTAAACATAACAGCAGAAATAGGCCTGCTGGAACAATGGTAACTAAAGTCATGGATACAATCACGAAAATTCAGATTCGTGAATTCCTTGTTGAAAAGGTCCTTGTTTCCACACGGAACAAATGGCCAAGTGGATCCATTGCAAAACGAATCATAATTCAACAAGGCAATGCTAAGCTACACGTACATCCAACGGACCCGGTGTTCAAACAATAATCGGAGCGATTAAGGCTGAACATTGAACTGGTTAAACAGCTTGCAAACAGTCCGGATCTGAATATGCTTGACCTAGGTTACTTCAATACAATACAATCCATTCAACACCAAAAGGCTCCAAAGAATATTGATGAATTAATTGAAGCAGTTGAAACCAGCTTTCAAGAATCAGAAAAATCAAAACTGAACAACATTTTCCTGACATTGCAGGAGACAATGGAACAAATAATTTTGGCTGATGGTGACAACAATTACAGGCTTCAACGTATGTCAAAAGCACAGCTAGAAAGAAAAGGAAAACTTCCCACTTAAATTTTGATATCAGAAGAATTGAAAAGTAAATTAACACAATTGAATAAATAGTTAGATGTTTTAGCTTTTTGCATTATTTTTTGTATATTTATTTAATCATACATTGTAAGAATGTACGTACAATCAATTGTCAATTTAATTAAGTATAATTATTTGGTTAACCTGTATTTCCTTTCAAAAGTACTGCCTTATAAAACTTGAAACTTGTATGCACCAAGTATTTCCGACCAAACTGAAAATTTTTGTGCACCAACTATTTCCGACCGGAGGTAGTATTAAATACCTACACACACTAGTGTTTCATCATTTCGGGAATCATAGTGCAAGGTCTCACGATTAACACCAGTCGATAGATTCAAACTCGGCAACAGAAGTCATATCTGGCTTCATTAGCAAGGACCTAATCCATTCGGCTACCATTAACCGCGAAAAATATTGTTGAAATTAAAATATTTATTTTTTAAATGCTTTTTAACGTCTGTCAGAGTGATCTAATCAATATATGATGATCTGCGCATATTATATACATATATATTGTATACATATATATATTATATATACTACATATTATATACATATATTATATATTACATATTATACATAAATATATACATATGTATATGACATAAATATGTATATATTTAAACAAACAATAAAGATAACGAGGAGTTCTGTTTAATTACACCTTTTTATTTTTTAATTACTGACTAAAAAGTGTCTTACATCGAAGGGGGAACAATTATGTTTTTGTAGATGTTGATAAATTGCAGTGAGATCTACATTGTGCATTCTGAGCCGGCGAGATAGGGTAGTGGTTCTGTAACCAACATAACAGCGTAATGGTGTTTATTTAAATGAAAAATGTTGCGTAAATATATATGCATTTTAGATTTTAGCACACTAAAAACGGGCAAAAGTCATAGCACATTGATTTAGAATGAGGGCTTTAGTCAAATGGTTGAATATGGTTAAATTTGTGCTCATCTCTGCATTAAATACTGATCCCTATTTATACTTACTATTCTTTAACTGAGCATCGACCAGATTCGATAATACTTATTTCACTGCACTTTATTATAACAACGGTTCACGCACAATTTCAATATCAATATCGGCCTAATAGTTTCTGAGAAATGTAAACTGGACATACAGATAATATGCATAAACAAGTTTTAATATGTTGATAAAATGAACTTAAAACCAACAGTTGTTCAACAGTGCTCAATACAGCATAAATATACACAAAATAAGCTTTTAGAACGGCATACGCAAATGTAATTACGATTCAGCAAGCCATATTCATATTTATTTATCTCTACTTATTTTTAAAAGCCACTTTGCGTAAGAAATCTCTGTGGACTCCGAAACAACTTGGCCGATATTTTTGAAAATTCGCACAAATGTACTTTATGTGTCTAACAGGGTTCTTAGATAGGTTTTGTATCGGAATATTTCCGATGAGTATAGAAAATCGGTAGTCGAAAAAATCTTATTAAAGAAGGAAGTCCAATTGTGACTAAAATTAACATTACAAGTGTACTTAAGAAGATATATTACTACACAAACAGCCAGCATTTAAAATCAACAGTAGGTTCTCTTACAAGACAAGGGTGCGTTTAAAACGAATGTTTCTTTTTAGAGCACAATTGAACCATGATACTTGACTTTTAACACTTAAACTTTAATTCAAGCCATTATATAAAATAATTTTATAAAATCGACAGTAGGTTATCTACAGTGCAATGTAGACTACAATTTACTGTGGACTAAGTTACTGCAGGAAGACATGTGCAGCTTCCTTCTGGTAGCCAGCGGTGGATCCCCGACTAGAGCAGGCAATGAATCGATTTAGTTGAATAATAGACGATTTCACTGATTTCGATGATAATAAAAACATTGACAGTAACATTCGTTGATTCTTATTCAATCCTGGGCAACGTCGAGTCTCCCGACTAGTTATTTAATATTTTCTAACGTCTGAAAAAGAATTGTCCATATTTCTCATATTTGGTATTTGAATTTTACGTTTTCACGCATCACGTGTTTCAACCGCGTTAGCTTTCTTACGGTATTGATTTAAAAATGTTGAGTTGAGTTCTTTTGTTTAAAGTTCAGTGTCTGTATGTGTGAGTGCGTGTCTGCCTTCTTTCTTTCTTCCGCTGAATTGTGTTTACCCTCTTTTTTTTGTGCTATAAGTACATTCTGGGGTCATATTATTCGAGTTCATTGAAGCGTGCAATGGCGAAGTTAGTTTTCCCTTTGTAAATTGGGATTAGTGAATATTATTTATGGGACTGTACTTTGTTTTTGTTTGCTTGCCATCCTTCATATGTGTTTATATGCATGCATGCGTGTTTTTTTTTATCTATTTATTAATTTTACTATTTTTCACCTCAATCAAGGCATATTCTCACTTGGAACCTAAGGGATTATTATTTTCGGATCATTTCTAATAGGAGGGTGTAATGAGATGAGCAATGATATGTTTGTTTACATTACATTTAAACTTCTGCATGTTAGTACAGTCAGTAAAGCAGGAAACGGGCAGGAATTCCAAAGTTTAACAACCCGAGAGAAGAAGCTATTAGAGTAGAAGTCTTCATGCCATCTAGGGAACTCAACAGTGAAGGGGTGATATTTTCCTGCTTGTCAGATTAGTCGGAAGTATGTACGTTGAGGGGATACAAATACTATGAGTTCATTAGAGTACATTCTTTTAATGTAATCGCAAAACAGGCACAAGAATGCAATATTGTGGCGATGGGATAAAGGTTTAAGCTTAGATTTGAGTGATTGGTGAGAGATTAGTGATAGATGCACCATCCATCCAGATGGGAACACAATGTGAGTGTTTGTCTTACTATTAAGCTGTGGGTCATTTTCGTTTTTGAATCATTTTGATATTTAGTATTCGTTTATATTATTTCATCAACATTTTTTTATGTGGTTTCTATTTGTGTGTGCTTACGTGTGATGTGTACATGGGCTTATGTCTGTTCTGGTGTATGTGCATTAATTAAAAACGTTTCTATTTTGCATTGTCTTATTGTGCTTGGATTTGTTTAATGTTGTTATTTTGTGTTTTTCATCCAGTGTGAGAGAATTCCTCCTCTCTAAATCGACTAAGTGTTGGTGTTTTCCCTTGATTACATTTTATTTTGCGCGCGAATTTAGTTTGCTCTTTTTGAAAAAAAGAGGTAGCTCTCGAAATTAGAAGATATTTACAATCCAGTTTATATTGCACGGTAAGTGCATATTTATATGCATTTATTTATATGTGAATAATTAAAAAAATAAATAAATAGATGTACAAAGATTTATAACCTGAATATGAGCTTCGTACGTTTTTCTGTTTTTTTTCTTTTGTGCATACGTCACTTCAACATCCCCGTATTTAATATATATATATATATATATATATATATATATATATATATATATATATATATATATATATATATATATGAGGGGTGTATACAAGAGATAGAAAGAGGAAAAAGCGAAAAAAGAGATAAAGAGAAAGAGGGGAAAGAGAGAGAAGGAAGCAGAGAAAAGAAAATAATTCCACCATCGACCCTAAAAATGATGTATGAGATTTTAATCAATTTACACTTTATTTGCTATATATCATCTGAATATTTCTCTCCCCCCCTTCGCATGTTTTATCACTCTTTTTAACACACACGCACACACATACAGACACACATATACGCACTTTCCTTCAACTCTCATAATATGTTCTCTTCCATAATGTTTTTCCTAATTATAATTATTATTTTTTTAACATTGAAAGCCCATCAGTTCATGCTAGTTTAAAGCGACACCAATTGCTTCCCCTTTTTTGAGGGGTGAAGCCTCGAAATAACACCCTTTTAGATGTAGTATGTGAAACAAAACTGTAATAGATGTTGTCTCTCTTGCTCTCTAGACAAACACACAGAGTGCAAAAAGCACATCGCGATGCAAAACAGTAGCATGTTCTACCACGACTGAGCAGTATTTCACAATTCCCACATGTGTATACGTTATTGTGGAACACAAGAACGGATACTTATTTTTAAATAGGTCCACCCAGCCTGCACACTTAGCGAAGAAAGTACAGTTTCTGCGTGACAGGTACAAAATTCTTATAAAAACACGTAGACGTACATACAATTGTTATTTAAAACTTAAACGTGACAGACTAAGATAATGGCAGAAACCCCAGAAAACGACCTTTAGTCTACAGTGCAATGGACCCATAAATGGATGGTATCATTTAATACTACTAAGACTAAGCTTCTTTCTTTTAACAACTACAAAAACCCAACCAACGATTACCATGACAAAGATGACCCTACCCGAGAGTTTATCTTTTAAATTCCTCGACCTAACATTCACATGCAACATAAATTGGAACAAATACATTGAGGACATTGCCAAAGTTGCTGCATGGACTATTGTTGCCATATTTAGACTAGTGCATGTACCACTCCTCTTTTAGACAGGGTCCAAAAAGTGAGTCTCAAATTTAATAAGTTCCCGCACTGTCGGCCAAGCTCAAACCTCTATCTCATCGCCGCAATGTTGAATCCATGTAACGGTTTTACAAGTACTTTAATGGAATTTACTCTGATGAACTCATATCACTTGTGCTCCTTCATCGTACATGCCCCCGACTAACCCGACACGCAGCAAAATCAAACCTCTTCACTATTGAGATCCATGGATGTAGAAATACCTTCTACTCTAATAGTTTCTTCCCTCGGACTGCTATTCCCTCCCCGTTTCCTGATTCCATTATTGTACAAATTTACTGAAGTTCAAGCGTAAGATGAACATATTTCGTTGGTCAACTCCCCATAGTCCTTTGCTAGATACGATCCTAATTAGTAACTCCTTGCGTTCTAAGTACAAATATGCCATATTTGGGGTGAAAAAGCGTATGGAAACAGATCAACAAATGTGATTACAACACCGCATACATGGACGTAAGGTTGCTTTATAGAGATATAAGATATTGGCAGTTGTAAGACGTTACCCTTCCTCCTCTACCTCTTCATTCTACTCTTCCTCCTCCATTCCTTTATATCACCACCACCACCACCACCACCATGATCATCAGCATCATCATCACAACTACCACTATCACCATCACCATTATCACCACCACCACCACCACCACCACCACCACCACCACCATCATCATCATCATCATCATCATCATCATCACAACTACCACTATCACCATCACCATTATCACCACTATCACCACCACCACCACCATCACTATCACCATGATTATCATCAACAAAATTTTTGTTTGTATATTTATGATATATTTCCATTCGCTATTTCCCTCCTTATTTATCAAATGAAGAACAAGGGTCTTACTTACACCTATGTTCCCTTTAAATAGAAACCGCCCATCCAGCAATGATTGAAAGAAAATATCGATGTTTGAAAAAAGTACGTTATACGACTGGGGAAAAGTCATAGCACTCCAAGATGATCGGGATTCGAATTTTCCGATGCATTAAAAAGAAATCAATGAATAAATATAGGAAGTAATTCTGTGTGAATATATATAGAGAGACATCAAGGAAAAGTGCCGAAAATAGACCGCGCCATTGACGTTTGGATGGCGTTCACGAGTATCTGGAAGATTTGTGTAAGTTGCTGCAAAAATCAGATTTACAAAGAGATCAGACAAGAAAAGCTTTAACCAAGAAATAATAAAAAGAAAAAAAAACAAAACGAAAACTTTGGCCGTTTATTGTTTCTGTTTTGTGTAATTGAACACTGTGGCATCAGTCATTGATTGGGAGTTTTTGCCGTCAATATTTACCATGCTCATACATGGCAGAAATACATTTCTATATGTGCGTTCGAGACACACAAGAAGACACCAGCGCAAATTAATGCAACAGATACAGACAGACAGACACACACACACGCGCACACACACACACACACACACACACACACACACACACACACACACACACACACACACACACACACACACACGTGCGCGCGCACACATGTATGATAGACTTTCCCGTCGATTTCGACGTATGAACTTCCGTCACAACGATTAAGTTGCTCTGAAATCCAAACACACGATTTGTTTATGGTGGTGAAGGCTTTGTGTAGAATCAACCACAATTTTGGTATTACTGCTAACCTTTGTCGGTGCAGACAACTGTCACAGAACAGAATATACAGTAGCAAGAAGGTTTTACATTAGAGTTACCTTCTCCTAGATGCATGTCTTAACGAAGACTGGAGTTGCATCCCTCTCAGTGAATTAATGTACCCCCAGATATCAACCTAGAATTTCTACTCGGTGTGTAGTAGGCATTCAAGTCTTATTCTCTTTATATATATATATATATATATATATATATATATATATATATATATATATATATATATATATATATAAAGCTCTCTCTTGGGTTGAGCATATTGGGAAGTGATATACAAACTGCCATTAGTGCATAAAGCGATGCTCTTTGTGTAAACAGATCGAGCTTCGGCATTAAGACGAAGTCAAAATATCGTTAATTCACTACCCGCAAAGCAGCAGCCGAATAGCGCAGTGGCTAGAAGTCTTGACTTTCGTTTGGGCACTCGAGTTTCGATTCTGGCTTCAGATAGTTGCCTGTCTAGCCGCACTGGTGAGCGGTGATACAGCGAAACAGTACTGTATGTGGATGGATATATATATACATTTATATATATATTTTTATATATATACATATACATACATACATATATATATATATATATATATATATATATATATATATATATATATATATATATATATACTAGCTGTACCCGGCCACGCGTTGCTGTGGCTCAGTTTGTTAAAATGGAACACATTTCTCAAGAAAAATTGCATTTTCTTCGTTTATTTACTTTTATTATTTTTTGCAATTTTTTTAATCAATAAAAGTTGTTATTTTTCCCCCAAAAAAGATTAATTTTTTACCATAAATTGTTAGGCGAAAGTTTTTTTTTTCAGGAAAACTTGCACTTTTTTTTTAAAAGAAATCTGGCAGTAAACGCTTCTCTTTGAAAACGGAATTTTTATTATAAAAAAAACAGATGAATGCTTTACATGAACACTGTAAATTGTAAGGTGAATGTAGAGAAAAGTTTGATTCTTTTTTCAAGAGAATGTACAAATTATTTTTTTAACAGATGTTCAGAAAATAAACAAAAAAATACTTCCATCATTAATTATGCAAAATAATAAATATGAATGTTGATTTAGTGTTTCAACATTATGCTCATAAATTACGATAAAACTTGCTGAGTATGCGCTGTTTTATGACTGTTGTAAATATTGAACGGAAACTTAAATTTCGCTTTTTTAATTGTGTCCCCCCAAACGAATATGAGCAAAACAGTAACATTCAACAATTGTACTTTATGTATATAAACACAAAATATTTAAAAAAAAAAAGTTAATAACGAAAGGGAAATAATTCCATTTTTAAACGAAAAAGACAGTTTGGTATATCTTTTTGTTATTTTTTACATAAGTCCAGCTTACCATTCACATTGGAAATGTCGACATTTATAGGTTGTCGGGTACGTTTACAACGTATAAACACTCCAATCTACCCATGTTAAGAACGGCTTCGGAATAGGCACCCCTAACCTTGTCAGCATACCCGAAAAGCAATAAAAGTTGATGTGTAGAATGTGAACGATAAGTTGGACGTAATGTAAAAATGTCCCGAATTTAAAAGGGAACGAAATTCAAATTTCCGTTCCATTTTTACAACAACCGTAAAGCAGAGCATTCTATGCAAATTTTACCTAACTTACTGTATTAATGCTATTTTTTTAAGCAAAAAAAAAAAATATTTAGGTTTGGCTATTCCTAAACTCATTTCACCCTAAATAATTTAGGTGACTGAAATAGGAATCTAATTGAATCTTTAATTTCCTGAATAGTATGCAAGAAATTCATTTTTCTTCGAGTTATATTGAATTCATTAATACGGACTTTAGGGGCTTTTTTCGTAATATTCCTGTAAAAATTATGTTTTATTATTACAAATTACGATGCTTTATTTATATAAAAAAAGCAAAAATAAATTCTTGCGTTTTTTATTTACTACTGAAAACCATAACTTTAGTAAAGGTACTTTTTGTTTAAACAAAATAAAACATTTTCATTAAGAGTTAAGTAAAAATAATTAGTTCATTATATTCTGCGATCATTATTTGATAAAGACTGAAATTTTCATTAAAATCGGTCAATTTCCTGATTTTTGGTGAATTTTTAAGTAAAGAGAGGGGGTCAAAATGTTTGTACACTTTGAGCGTCGGCATTCATTTTGTCTGTACCTACCATTTTTCGATGAATATTTGATAGGAAAGCGACCACGTGTGGTTAATTTAAATTAAATTTCAATCACATGGTTACATTATCAATAATCATGTGATTAAACCCATTGAAAATTTACCGATATTGTAAACACATTCTGTCTAGTGGTGAGACCAAAATATCCTTTTAGTGATATCACATGCAGTGTTGGCAACTGAGATTAAAAAACCCCGCGAGATCAGGAGAAAGAAATGTCCAGAAAATCGCTAGATTTTTAACTTTTATCATCTGAAATTTTCAAAAATCGCTAATCCCCCCCCAAATCCATATTTTAACTTCCTACCATAAAAAAGTATAAATATAGTATATTCAATATGTAAAATGTTCCCTGTTTTCTCACTATATGTTTTTGGAATTATATTGAAGCGGTTAGTTCCCCAGAAGGCTTACATAGTTTATCAGCTATTTTTACTTGTTTTTTCAGAGAGGGTATTTTTTTTTCAAGAAACAAATCATAAACTCAAACTTTTTATAATAAAAGTTAAATTGAAATATACTGCAAATTAAACTTCACAATAATGGTGCAACATATTTTGAAATTAGAAAAATAAAAAACAAAAAAACTTTGTTTTAGCATGTTAAAAGTATTTAGGTTCGTAGATAATTAAATTCTACTGTAGTGGTATAAGTTTTTTTTTGCTGTTGTTTCTTGCTTTTTACAATTTTCGACTAAATACTTCTAAATTAAGCGGGGTTGCTTAGATCGTATTTTAAGCTAAACTCCGGAGGTTGGAATGCCCCTCACCTAAAATATACTTGGAAAAATCGATTTTATAGCGAGATTTTAGAATGGTTAGCCGAAAAAAAGGTGAAAAACGAAACAAATAATCAATAATCAATTGTTACCAAAAGCAATAAATGCTACTTTTTTTTACTTACATAAATGAGTTTATTTTACGTTTTAAAGTATTTTCAAGCGCTTTTCTTTATTTATTGTGGGCGTGTGGGTGCGAAATATCTCCAGATTTTCTAGAATTCCCCGCTAGATTACAAACGAAATCTCCAGATCTAGCAGGAAAACATCTAAATTGGAAACATTGGTCTCGTGACGGGAAGCGGTAATAAATAATTGTCCATAAATAAAAAAAATGGCCTATCGGTACAAAGAAAACCACCTATTTATTATAGAAAAATTAAGTATAATTAAAATATTAAAAAGAAATATATAAAAACACACATGGGTATAGTAAACATATTATACCAAAACGTGGAAGCCACTCGTCCAGTGGTTCTTTAGACTATTAATTGCGAACGAACCAAGAGTTACATTTATATATATATATTCCTAAGCTATATATATATATATATATATATATATATATAGAGAGAGAGAGAGAGAGAGAGAGAGAGAGAGATTTAATCATATATTCAATAAGAGTGATACATCTGTTAGTGGTATAGGGTAGATGAGAAGATTTTATACCCTGGTATTTCAAAGCATAATGCTTCTCATCAGAAGAGGAGAAAAGATGCTGGGTAACATAAATGGAATGCGACGTCTAGCGATAGTCACATTATGAGCAAAATAATTGTGCAATGCGAGATAAAATATTGAGACTGTTTGTGGATGGGAGGACTATATCTCCGTTGTATAGGAGGAGTATAGCCTTTATTATATAATGAAGGTGGGTGTATAGCATATCCGCTATGGTGGGTTTAATATAAGTATACAATATGCATGATTAAACTCTCGGGGATTATATAGGGTAAGTTAATTGAAAGAAGATGCTTATTTAATCATATGTATTAATGGATTATAGCTATCGATAGGTTTTACTTGAAATAGAGGTTTATGCTATGTCGGTATATTTTAGAAGGCGTATCTGTAATTATAACAGTACTTAAATGAAATATAAATAATTATGATCAATATATATATAGATTGTAGCATAAGGGGATGAATTACAAAGAGTTATGGGATAAACAGATATATATATATATATATATATATATATATATATATATATATATATATATATATATATATAAAGAGAATAAGATTTGAATCCCTACTCAAGAGAAACTTAAATGCTTACTCGGAGAAAAACTTGAATGCGCACTAGACACTGGCGGAACAACCTGGCATGAGGATACTTCTCCCTACAAGTAAATCCTGACTAAATATACAAAATAACACAGCATTCACGACCTGAATAAGATTTCTTCACTATGGCTTACCCAAATTGATTTTACGAGAAATGAAGCATCTTCTCCAAAATGGTGTTACCTCTAATAACAGCACAAGGCTAGATACTCCACCAAACTAGATGATGTCTGGAATTCAATAAGACCAATAGACAACATGAATCCAGTAAGACCAAGATGCAACAAACTATAACATACTTAAATGGTCAATTGAGGAAAGGAAACTTATGTCCTTAGCTTCTTTACCAATCCAGTGTTTGAGATGTAAAGAAAAACTTTAATGGAATATTCTAATGTCTATATATCTCATATAGAGATCAATTTTTAATCCTGTGAGAAATATCTCTCATAGCCTGAAGGGGGCCCGATGTCAGAAATAAGGCAATGAACAGAAACTTACCGATGGCCGTTGTTGACTTTAATAGATCTGTTGCAAAATTAGTCGGGTCGTCTTATTTTCCTGGCACGAGCCGAGTAGTCCTTAATCCCTTGTTGAGATTAATTTGGTATAGTTCATATTTAGATCCTGGGAGACTTAGATGTTTCTGTCAATCCTGTCGTGGATTACGACTACTAGACCATTAGTCCGGTGTCTTCCTTTTTTTCTTCTCGACAGTTTCCACCCGGGAAAATTGTTATCCTCGTTTTTTTTCCCGCTGAAGAAAAAGGGGGTCAGGCGAGGAGGCCCTTAGTGGCCAATCACCGACCTTGTCTCATTATGGTCAAGAACAATCAGTGGTCCTGTATCATCGTGTTATTTCTGACAACTCATAGAAAGGAGCTCTTTGATTTCTGAGAACTTCAGCTGAAGTAAAATGAAATATTTTCGGAAGGTTTTGTCAGGCTATAGCATGGAATTGATTCTACCACGTGTTTATACACACATACACACATACACACACATACACACACAAATTCGTAGCTTAGGCATATAAATATATATATATATATATATATATATTCCTAAGCTATATATATATTTATATATATATATATACACATATATATATATATATATATATATATATATATATATATATATATATATATATATATATATATATATTGGATGTTGTCATACCCATGGTCTCTTTGTCAATAAATGTGACAATACGCCGGTGATTGTCCAATGTAAATTTTTTGAAAAAAATATAAGTTCATGACGACATCTAGAATGTAGACTTCTTGGTAAATGTCTTAGACTCTTAATTAATTGATCACTATGGTTAATTTTTCTAAAGTGTTTACATGACGTATCTCTATTTATATTAATATATCTATATATTTTTGCGTACAGGACACATTCGTAAATTAATGCAACAGATACGGATACATGATTACCCCAATTTCATTTTCTTCTAATACCCCCCTAAGTTTTAAATTTTAAACGTTCTTTAGGATCAGAATAATGGATTTTGATCAAAATAGAATAACAATTCTAGACATAAAGTTTACTATTACTATATGATGCTTTTAATCTGCGCAGGGGGACATAAAAGTTGTACGCAACTGTTCTATTTCGGGAATTAATTTTATTTGTTTAGATATATATATATATATATATATATATATATATATATATATATATATACAAAGAAAGAAAATGATGAGAGAGAGAGAGAGAGAGAGAGATTTAATCATATATTCAATAAGAGTGATACATCTATTAGTGGTATAGGGTAGATGAGAATTTTCTATACCCTGGTAATTCGAAGCTTAATGCTTCTCATCAGAAGAGGAGAAAAGATGCTGGGTAACATAAATGGAATGCGACGTCTAGCGATAGTCACATTATGAGCAAAATAATTGTGCAATGCGAGATAAAATATTGAGACTGTTTGTGGATGGGAGGACTATATCTCCGTTGTATAGGAGGAGTATAGCCTTTATTATATAATGAAGGTGGGTGTATAGCATATCCGCTATGGTGGGTTTAATATAAGTATACAATATGCATGATTAAACTCTCGGGGATTATATAGGGTAAGTTAATTGAAAGAAGATGCTTATTTAATCATATGTATTAATGGATTATAGCTATCGATAGGTTTTACTTGAAATAGAGGTTTATGCTATGTCGGTATATTTTAGAAGGCGTATCTGTAATTATAACAGTACTTAAATGAAATATAAATAATTATGATCAATTATAAGATAATAAATGTGAGGGGATAAATTATAAGGGATACAATATAGAATAATTTTAAGCGAATAAGACAGAAGATATATAGATTGTAGCATAAGGGGATAAATTACAAAGAGTTATGGGATAAACAGATATAAAACTATAAGAATTATAGAGTAATAATGATTAATAAAGGCATAAGAAATACAAAGTTATTGAATAAAAATTTATATAAAAATAAGTATAAAAATATAAAGATATAAAAAGCCAAGTGAAACACACGACAATAAAGAAAATATATATAGGAAAAGCAGAGGCCTAGAGATGTTTTACAAAGTTATTTAGGTCCTTGTTGAGTGCAAAGCAGTATCGAAATATTAAAAAAAAACATTGATAAATAAATAGAAGTTCCATTTATGATAGAAGTTTCAACTGTGAGAAATATAAGTTCAATCCGTGAGAAAGTGTCCGTCCAGATTAAATGGTGATTGAAAGTAACGTTTTGCGGTTGATAATGGAAACTTTGCATTTTTTTTATATTAAAGCTGGGACGAGAATATAATGAATGGATATTATATCACTTTTCGGAAGAAAAGGTTTGAAACATTAATTTCAGGATGTACTCCTTTGAATCTTAGTTTCTCATGCCCAGAGCGAAAATACGTTGGCCCTTGGTTGATGTTTTAGGTATCTTGATTCCAATTTGCATATCCCAAAATGTCCGAAGTAATGTTATAATTACTTCTAGCAATAATTATTGGTTATAGATAAGCGGAAAACAAAATTTTGGGAATAAAATGCAACACTGTTCGGAACTGAAGCAAATGAGGAATAGGTTGTTGGGAGATTCGTGTTAAAAAACACAGGACCATAAAACATCAGTAACTGTATGAAGAAAAGGAACAAAGAGATGAGGGAGGAGTAGGGAGAAGAGAGTGCTCTAAAAGTCACAGGTAAAGGGGATTTAAAAGTTTAGGTTGGTTTAATTAAGAGTGGGGGTTAGTTATCGAAATTTTATTTTTTTTCGGTGTTGCCGCTTATATTGGAGTTATATGTCATGACAGTAACTGAGAATTCTCTACTGTAATTAAAAATTGAAAGATACAGTGGCCCCTATAAATGCGAGAAATTCGAGACACGAGATGCTGCAGAGCAAAATCTTGCCCCGCATACGAACGAAAATCTAAGTTACGAGTTTCCAGATGCTACCGCTAGGTGGTCGAGTGTGTCATATTTCACAACATCTCCTTAACGGTGCCATTTGTTTTTATAAGAAACATGTCTTCCCTTACACCATTTTATGTCAACATCTTTACTGACGCCGTTTAACTGTTATCTTTATTATTGTTTATTCTTTTATTCTTTACATCCTATTAATTAACAAATACTCTCTAACTTAATATAAGCTTTTTTTACATGGAGGTCACAACTTATCAAGGCCCAGAAGCCACTGGGGGATGAGGGTTATTGTGTGTACCGTAATCATGGGGTAGTGTTGTATTATTCGTTAATATTGGAGATTTGATAAAGTGTCATTTCTTAAGGGGGCGGTTCAACAGGAATTTGTTTATGTTGGACTTGAAGACATCCAAGTTGAAGTCAGGAGGGAAACAGGCAAACAACAGAGAGTTCCTCAGGCGTGCAGTTCTAAGAAAGAAGATTTGTTCATGGAATCTACGTTTTGATTTAGGCACGGATAAAGAGTGGGGAAGATTCTTGACAGTGGTTTCAGCTAGAGTATTTATCGTGAAAGATTGGCAAGGGGGGACCAGGGATTGGAGATCGGACGAGCACTTGCCATGGAAATAACGATAAAACAAAGATAGGCTATTCAACGTCTCTTCTGTGGAAGAGAGGTTGCAGATAAAAGAAAAGGGCATTCCCCACTAAGCCACGAAGTCTATTTTGCACTCTGCCAAGGCAGGATAGTCTGTTTTTAGCAGCTCCTGCTCAGATGTGGCAGTAGTACTCCATCTTTGGACGTACTTGGATTTTATATAGATAGAGAATTGCATCATTAGTGAGATATCTTCTGGAGCGGTAGAAAGATCCCACCATTTTCCCAGCGACCTTGGCAACAGACTTGATGTACGTGTTCCATTTCAGATCAGGAGTAAAGGTCAAACCCAGAAGCTTATCAAAACATGGAGCCTCCCCTAGACGAGACCCATCCATTTTAATTGATGCCAGATGGGGATCAGAGCGTTGATGATGTAAAGATAGGAGCTTGGTTTTAGATGCATTAAAGGTAACCAGCCAGTTCTTCCCCCACTGTACCACGCGCTCAAGATCAGAGGAGAGAGAATCAGAGAGATCATTGTCATTTACGGCCTTTGATGTGTTGCCATAGATGTTTTTAGTTCTAAGTCTAATTTTTCTCCATTTCTCGCAAACATGATATCGTGAACAACACGTGTTTTATTTAGTGTGAGTTACGACCTCGATCTCTAAGTGCCTTCTCTCCGAGCATAATGTGTTTCTGCTTGTTCTCCTATCTGCTATAACTTGGTATGTTGGTATGTATCTTTTATTTCTCCATTCTGTTAATTTAATTTAATTTCGTTGGGCTCTTTCCCTTCACCTCCTTCACCGAGAAAATTATTCTCCTATTTGTGGGTAGCCATATGTACAATTTTTTTCTAATTTTTATTTTCCCTATTAAGCCAAGCGGTCATTGCAGGATTTTTCGTGCCTTTTAGCCTCAGCTCCCGTTATTCACTTGTTTTTCTCTCTTTCTACCTTCTTGTAGTTCTGTCATTATAGCCAGCCACGTGTTTTATTTATTTTAATTAATTTCCCTGAAACTGTCGTTGCAGGATTTCCCGCCATACGGACCTGATCCCGTGCTCACGTGTTGTGTTGTTTTCATCAAATCGCATCTCCGTTTTGTGAATTATTTGTGACTTTTACATTGAGTTCGAAAAAAAGAAACGGAAAAGTGCACTTTGAGGGGGGGGATAATGTCGATCAAAATGAAACAAGAAATAATAGACATACATGGGTGTGGTGTTCGTGTGAGTGATCGCGTGAAGCAGTACGACCGGTCATCATCGATGATCTGTACTATATTGAAACATAAAGATACCATAAAATTATAAAACCGACCACAAGTGTTACTCTTATTAATATTGAAGACTGAGGCCCATGACGAGATGGAGAGACTTCTGTTGTTGTTGATAGGTGACAAGGAGCTGGCGAGAGATACCATCACATAGAGCATTATCTCCGAGAAGGCGCTCTCCATCTACAAGGACCTAAGACTTGAGGCCGCGTCAACAGATGGAGAGACATGGTCGGGAACACATGGAGTGGATTTCAAGGCCAGCCAGAGCTGGTTTCATGAATTCAACAAGCGGACTGGCATCCACTTTGTGATAAGGTATGGCGAAACGGTGAGTGCAGATACCAAAGCAGCGGACGCGTTTGTTCAGCGCTTCGCTTCATTAATTTAGCAGTAAGTGTTTAACTGCGACGAAACGGGCCTTTTTGGAATAAAATGCCACGCAGGATATTCATTACCATTGAGGAGAAAAAGCTACCGGGCCTTAAACCCATGAAAGGTCATCTAACCTTAGCACTGTATGCTAATGCTAACGGTGAATAGCCTTCCCTTGAAATGTTTGCTCATTCTTGACAATGCACCTGTGCACTCCCACGCTAGAAGACGACATAATGAAAGATTTCAAATTATTCCGGGTGCTCTTCCTTTTCCCCAATACCAGCCCAATCCTCCAGCTCATGGATCAGCAGGTGATCTCAAACTTCAAAAACTGTACACTAAGCATTTGTTCTGATGATACTTTGAAATCGCAGACAACACTCAAATAACCATTCGTGAGTTTTGGAACGAACATTTCAACATTTCCATAGCTATGAAAATTATTGATGCTGCATGGCAGGGCATTACGAAACGCACATTGAATTCTGCCTGGAAGAAATTGTGGCCTAATTGTAGCGTTGAAATAGACTTTGAAGTGTTCGATTCCAAACCTGGTGTTGATGTTGGACGCGGTGTTGGACGAGATTGTTTCCCTCGGAAAGTCTATGGGGTTGGAGGTACATGAGAAGAATATTAACGCGCTTGTGCAGGAGCACGAAGGTGGACTGACAAGAGGAGTTTAAAGAACTGCATACGATGCAACAGACGGAGGTGTTGCAAGAGATAAGCAACAAGGAGGAGGATGAGCCGAAGAAGGTGACATCTACAACGGATATTTGAAAGGTGTTTGCTAAGTGGGAGGAAATTGCTGCTTTCACTGAAAAGAAACACCCCAAAAAGTGGCTACTGGTCGACCTACAGCCCTTTTTAATGACACTTGCCTTACGCATTTCCGTAACATTTTAAAAGGGAGTCCGGGACAAAACTTCTTAGATAGGTTTTGTTTAAAAAACTGTAGAAAGTAAAAGTGTTGCAAGTCCAAATAAAAAGGCAAAAGAAAGTTAAGAAAAGTAAAAACTGATAATGTTAAAAAAAAAAAAAAAAAAATTCAGTTATGCCAAAAATTTTTAATTTCATTAAAAAATAACTTTAATTGTACGGACATATAGTAAATAGTCTCTGGCGTTAAAGCACTCTTCCCCTCAGCCCTCGACCACCACGTATACACATCTGTTAGCGTCCATTGTCTTCCTCCATTGTAAGTGCTCATAATAAACTCGCATTTTATTTCTTTAATATGATCTTATTTATCTTATTACTGTATTTTTTTGTTGTTGTTTAATTGCTATTTAAATGTGTTTATAGCAATCGGGAAGATGTGTTTCATAGTTAATTAGAGTTAACTTGGATGATTTGGGGAGCCGAGAACGAATTAATTGGTTTTCAGTTAATTTCTTATGGGAAAATTCGTCCAAGATACGAAAAGTTCGAGATACGAGCTTCACCTGGGAATGAATTAATCTCGTATGAAGAGAGACTATTGTAATTGTTAAAACATATTTTCTTTAGTCTAATATGCAAATATGATAACCTCTTGAATGTTTATTGTTTTTGAATAAATCGTATATATATATATATATATATATATATATATATATATATATATATATATACTAGCAGTTCAGCTCGGCTTTGTTCGGGCCCTATGTACTGTTCATAACTTTATATGCATATGTATATATTAAAAAGTTTGACTGATGTCCACATAACCTACATTTAAAATTTCAAGTGTTTAGACCAAAATTGGCAGATGAGTTTGGTAGAGTCTGCAAAGGTCAACTTTTTAAACTTTGACCTCTTGGCAGCTAAATTTTATGCCCCCAAACCGATCAAAAAGCTAGCCTCAGTCTGATTTCACTTTATGTAAAATTTCAAATGTTTAAACCAAAAATTGACTGAGGAACTTGGTAGAGTCTGCAGGGGTCAATTGTTTTAAACCTTGAACCTAATTTGGAACCCTTCACATTTATTGTTTTAGGTTCAAATAAAATTAAAAATGTTAAGTGTTACTCTTATTAATATTGAAGACTGAGGCCCATGACGAGATGGAGAGACTTCTGTTGTTGTTGATACGTGACAAGGAGCTGGCGAGAGATACCATCACATAGAGCATTATCTCCGAGAAGGCGCTCTCCATCTACAAGGACCTAAGACTTGAGGCCGCATCAACAGATGGAGAGACATGGTCGGGAACACATGGAGTGGATTTCAAGGCCAGCCAGGGCTGGTTTCGTGAATTCAACAAGCGGACTGGCATCCACTTTGTGATAAGGTATGGCGAAACGGTGAGTGCAGATACCAAAGCAGCGGACGCGTTTGTTCAGCACTTCGCTTCATTAATTTAGCAGTAAGTGTTTAACTGCGACGAAACGGGCCTTTTTGGAATAAAATGCCACGCAGGATATTCATTACCATTGAGGAGAAAAAGCTACCGGGCCTTAAACCCATGAAAAGTCATCTAACCTTAGCACTGTATGCTAATGCTAACGGTGAATAGCCTTCCCTTGAAATGTTTGCTCATTCTGGACAATGCACCTGTGCACTCCCACGCTAGAAGACGACATAATGAAAGATTTCAAATTATTCCGGGTGCTCTTCCTTTTCCCCAATACCAGCCCAATCCTCCAGCTCATGGATCAGCAGGTGATCTCAAACTTCAAAAACTGTACACTAAGCATTTGTTCTGATGATACTTTGAAATCGCAGACAACACTCAAATAACCATTCGTGAGTTTTGGAACGAACATTTCAACATTTCCATAGCTATGAAAATTATTGATGCTGCATGGCAGGGCATTACGAAACGCACATTGAATTCTGCCTGGAAGAAATTGTGGCCTAATTGTAGCGTTGAAATAGACTTTGAAGTGTTCGATTCCAAACCTGGTGTTGATGTTGGACGCGGTGTTGGACGAGATTGTTTCCCTCGGAAAGTCTATGGGGTTGGAGGTACATGAGAAGAATATTAACGCGCTTGTGCAGGAGCACGAAGGTGGACTGACAAGAGGAGTTTAAAGAACTGCATACGATGCAACAGACGGAGGTGTTGCAAGAGATAAGCAACAAGGAGGAGGATGAGCCGAAGAAGGTGACATCTACAACGGATATTTGAAAGGTGTTTGCTAAGTGGGAGGAAATTGCTGCTTTCACTGAAAAGAAACACCCCAAAAAGTGGCTACTGGTCGACCTACAGCCCTTTTTAATGACACTTGCCTTACGCATTTCCGTAACATTTTAAAAGGGAGTCCGGGACAAAACTTCTTAGATAGGTTTTGTTTAAAAAACTGTAGAAAGTAAAAGTGTTGCAAGTCCAAATAAAAAGGCAAAAGAAAGTTAAGAAAAGTAAAAACTGATAATGTTAAAAAAAAAAAAAAAAAATTCAGTTATGCCAAAAATTTTTAATTTCATTAAAAAATAACTTTAATTGTACGGACATATAGTAAATAGTCTCTGGCGTTAAAGCACTCTTCCCCTCAGCCCTCGACCACCACGTATACACATCTGTTAGCGTCCATTGTCTTCCTCCATTGTAAGTGCTCATAATAAACTCGCATTTTATTTCTTTAATATGATCTTATTTATCTTATTACTGTATTTTTTTGTTGTTGTTTAATTGCTATTTAAATGTGTTTATAGCAATCGGGAAGATGTGTTTCATAGTTAATTAGAGTTAACTTGGATGATTTGGGGAGCCGAGAACGAATTAATTGGTTTTCAGTTAATTTCTTATGGGAAAATTCGTCCAAGATACGAAAAGTTCGAGATACGAGCTTCACCTGGGAATGAATTAATCTCGTATGAAGAGAGACTATTGTAATTGTTAAAACATATTTTCTTTAGTCTAATATGCAAATATGATAACCTCTTGAATGTTTATTGTTTTTGAATAAATCGTATATATATATATATATATATATATATATATATATATATATATATATATATATACTAGCAGTTCAGCTCGGCTTTGTTCGGGCCCTATGTACTGTTCATAACTTTATATGCATATGTATATATTAAAAAGTTTGACTGATGTCCACATAACCTACATTTAAAATTTCAAGTGTTTAGACCAAAATTGGCAGATGAGTTTGGTAGAGTCTGCAAAGGTCAACTTTTTAAACTTTGACCTCTTGGCAGCTAAATTTTATGCCCCCAAACCGATCAAAAAGCTAGCCTCAGTCTGATTTCACTTTATGTAAAATTTCAAATGTTTAAACCAAAAATTGACTGAGGAACTTGGTAGAGTCTGCAGGGGTCAATTGTTTTAAACCTTGAACCTAATTTGGAACCCTTCACATTTATTGTTTTAGGTTCAAATAAAATTAAAAATTTGATCCATGTCCAAGGAACCTACATCTAAAATTTCAAATGTTTAGGCCTAAAATTGGGGTAGGAGTTTGGTAGAGTTTTCAAAGGTCAAATCGTTAAGTTCTAAAAAAAGAAATGGAAATTTTTCCCAATTCTAATGTATTGAAAGCCAAATTTCAGGAGGAAAATCAATTACAAAGTTTTCCCAAATTTCAATACTCCTTATGTCAAATCTCGAGTCTGTAAACGGAAAATTGAC
>NC_136496.1:69632298-69649798 GCF_053919585.1 Euprymna scolopes
AGCTCTGTTTAGCGAGGAAGGAGTCCTGGTTAGCTAGCCTTAATATATATATATATATATATATATATATATATATATATATATATATATATATATATATATATATACAAAAGTTAATTGAGTTTCCATTTGCACAAGTAAAATCCAAGGAAATCAGTAATTGGAAGATGGTCCAAAATAATCCAAAAGGCCGAAATCCATTGAATAATTCACAAATATGTACAAAGAAAAGAAAAGGGGAAAATTCCAATAATATTAATGAAAGAAAAATAAGATATGCTTTTCACACGACTGTCATGAAAATAACGATAGAGACCAGATAGACTTGCAACATCTCTTCTGTAAAAAAGAGTTATCAGGGCGAACAAAAGGACATCGCCCACCAGATTTTGAAGTCGTTTTGTAACCTGCCGAGGCAGAAAACAGTGCTCTACGGCAGAAGTACTCCACCATGATGTAATTGGTTAAGGGCATATCTGACTCTTATAGAGGTAGACGATTGTATCGGAAGTGAGATACTTTCTGGACCGGTAATCTAAATAGCATGTTAATCACTAAACATGCGAAGCTTCATCAGTTGTATGTAACAAAGACAAGCGCATGTCGTTTGCTGTCGTTTCAATTCATCTACGTGGCTTCATCTGCCTTTTTTTTACATGGGGGTCACCACTTATCAAGGCCCGAAGGCCACTCAGGGATAAAGGTTATTACGTGTACAGTAATCAATGAGATAGTATTGTAGCAACCATTAGTATTGGGGGTTTTGATAGAGTGTCTTACTTAAGGGGGCGGTTTGTCAGGAGTTTGTTTATGTTATGTTATATTGAAGACGTTCAAGTTGTAGTCAGGTGGGAAAGAGGCAAGCGGCAGAGAGTTCAACTGGCGTGCAGTTCTAAGAAAGACGCTTTGCTCATGGAATCTACGTTTGGATTTAGGCACAGATAAAGAGTGGGGAAAATTATTGACAGTAGTTTCAGCCAGACGAGTGTTTCTCGTGAAAGATTGGCGAAGGGGAGACGAGGGATTGGAGCTCAGACGAGCACCTGCCATGGAAATAGCGATAAAACAAAGACAGGCTTGCAACGTCTCTTCTGTGGGAGAGAAGTTGCAGGAAAGAGAAAAGGGCATCCCCCACTAAACCACGAAGTCTATTTTGTACTCTGTCAAGGCAGGATAGGCTGTTTTTAGCAGCTCCTGCCCAGATGTGGCAGCAGTACTCCATCCTTGGACGTACTTGGCTTTTATATAGATAGAGAATTGCATCAGTAGTGCTTTTATCTTCTGTCTTCCTTATAATTAGTTAACCGCAAAGATACAGGTTTACTATTTTTATAAAACTCTGATCAGACAATTTCTGAAACCGCGTTTGTTCAAAAAGTGTCCCCAATTTCCCTCTTCTTGTGATGGTGATGGTGGAGAAACTCACACAAGCTCTCGAAAAATATTTTTATATCTGATATCGTATGTTGAACAATAAACAGCGATCACCCTGTCTTTATAAATCAAGTTACCTCTGGAGAAAGTTTTGTCTTAGTCCTCTTTTAGGTATAAAAGCATTTAATTGCCAGCAGCACTCCCCTCGACCAAGATGGATCATACGGAAGTGCGTACAAGGAAAATATGCAGTGACCAAGGTTTGAATACAATATTTATTTATTTATTTATTTACGGACTGTTATCATCACTTTCATAGTTGCTGTTTCACGACATTTCGGCCAACTATTCCTCTGGCCTTCGTCAGGTGGTTAACCATGACAGGATAGGAATGCTGAGTCTTTTAATTGCATCCTCAGTAATTAATATCTTCCATAGTTATTGTCGTCTCACCACGCTTTCGCCAACTAATCCTCTGGCCGTCTTTGAATAGGATTGAAACCGATATCTTCAGACAATAACCACCTGGAACCGTAGAGATTCAATATTTTTATCCATTGCGCCCCGGACCTCGAAGGAAGATCAAGCTTGGATGTTTTGGTTTTATAAACCCAAGTTTTTCGTTCTTATCAATTTGTGAATGTTTTTGGTAATGAAAACATTACAAACGCAAAATTGCTGCTGTGTGTATGTGACACAAGGATGAAATGCAGCAGCTCTAATTTCAAGTAACGTCAGCGGCTTCTGTAATGCTTAAGTTTGAAATAGCACCCTCATCGTTGAACTCGCATATTGAATGGACGCATTTTAAGAATGCCAACCATGCCAGCGACATTCATCCTAGGCAGGTTGAACCGGTTTCTTCCGAAAGTATTAAATGTCAATCGAATATTACATTCACAAACCGTCCCCAGTCGTATGTATATTCCGATCAAGGGAGATGGCGACATTTGGTTTTTACAGCTCTTGCAGGGAGGTGCCGCGTCCTCCTACATTCAGCGCCTTGTATTCGCAAATATTGACCCCTCTGGTGTTAACTAGGCTCCATGTTGCTTAACTTCGGTAATCTAACGAGATTCTGCCGTATGAAGAATAGATTGAATGAACGTATCTTTTGAATGAATCCGTTATTATTTATTTGAAGTTGAACTTTTTAAATTTGATGTTGTGCTTTTTTAATTTGAGATACTACACTAATGTATCTTGTTCAATTATGAAAGCGATAAAGAATATTGTTGTTCCTTTGTATCTTTAGTTTTTCAAGTTAGCAATCTAAAACAAATAATTTTATTTTTCCTCGATCTACTCTCAAGAGTTTCACTTCCAATTTCATTTTGCCAATAAAGTTGGACATTTTTATACGCATGCGCAGCGTTCAACGGATAGTTATTCATGAAGTTGTTTTGCGAATGATTTTTTTTTATTCTTCGTGGCGAACCAATTTTCAAAGAGGTTTGCCCCATAGCGGTACTGTTTTCGATTGTTTGAAACTATCCTGGGGTCCGATTTCTTAAAGGGCCTGACGATGTTCCCGTATTATGAACTCATCGGGGAATGGGTATTCTAGCTACAACTGCAATGATAAGAGATCAACTTTAATTTAGGAGATCAACTTTAAATTGGAAGAAGGTCGAAAGGAAATTAAAAACATTCATTTCTAATAAAAACAAAAACAAATCAACTGCAAATTCCATAAAACAATTTCCAATTAAAAAAAGATCAACTTTGATTTTAAAAAGATCAATTTCAACTTAAAAGATCAAGTTTAAATTAAAAAAAAAAAAACTTCAAATTAAAAACGTCACTTTCAAATAAAACAAATCAACTTTGAATTATAAACATAAACTTCAAAATAAAAATCATCAAGGACTCGTGGCTCAAGGTGTATAAGTGCTAAGTATAATCAATTCTGAGTGACTGCCTTCTGGAGGTAGATGATTCAATCCTCAGTACATTGTATTCTAAGAATACAATTACGAATTGCTTAAAACTTTTAGTTGCTCATGGATACTACTTTCATCGAATAAATAAATGATTCCGGTCAAAATTCCGTAAGGATTCTTTAGTTTAACATAATGATTCACGAGTTCGACAAGACGCACCGAAACGTCGAAAATAAGAAAACTTGTTAGAATACTCCAAAAAAATATTTTTTCATACATCTTTCATTTTGTCTATCTTTCGACTGGCTTCCCCTTATATTATGCCCTAAGCGTGCATCTTGCATATCCCTACAGCGGAACACTTAACGCAGCCAAACGACCCCTAGACTTTGTATTTGATGACAGAGGATATCGATGGGATGCCGGTGAACTCTGCAATACTAATCAAATTGTTTATGATCAGCAATGAAGCGTATCAGGTGCCTTTAGAAAGTCTTTACTTTCTGACATAATTTTACCAATCTAGTCAACATATTCAAGTTCGCATAAGACTACAGGAAGGGCGTATGTGTTTCTTAAATATCTATATTATATTTCTCTTAGTCTGTCTGCCTGGTTATGAATTTGTTTATTTGTCTGTTTCACCTTTTCTCGGAAACTACTGGCCCGATATGGATGAAAAATTCCCCCTGGTGTACTAAAATAATCGATTTCTTTTATTCTAAATTTAGTCTCCTGACTTTCAGATCCGATTTCATTTTACCAATACTGTTAAGCAAATCTATTAATCGTGGTTTAATCTAAATGACAACACCGTTTACCTGATCACTTACTCCTAATTGCTTTTCGATATATCAAGCCAACTAATCGCATTCGTTCAACCTAGATTTTAAAGTGCTGACTGCTAGTAGTAACTATTTCTTTAGATGAAGAATTCCAATTATTTCTCAATTTTACGTTGAAACAAATGGTGCTTTGATGCTCATTCGTGTTCTGAAGTGACATTCTAACATATAAAATCAGCCTCTTTATCTTTTACTAGCCGTTCAGCCCGGCTTTGCTCGGGCCCTATGTACTGTTCATAACTTTATATGCATATGTATATATATATTTAAAAATTTGACTCACGTCCAGGTAAACTACATCTAAAATGTCAAATTATTCCAATAAAACCATGACTGCACTGTGGGACGGAAATGCTATATATATATATATATATATATATATATATATATATATATATATATATATATATATATATATATATATATATAGACAGAGAGAGAGAGAGAGAGTGAGAGAGAGAGAGAGAGAGAGAGAAAGAGAGATATTTGAAATTATTACAAATGGTACACAATTCCGGAACTTTTATATTAAAAAGGAGCTGTCAAGCGGAGAGAATTTTTTAAAATTAATATTTATCAGTGAGTCCCATATTTATTAGCTTGATATGTGAAAAATATTTTGAAAAATAAATAGATTTCGTGAAGATTCGCAACCAAAATATTGCCTTTATTTTTGTTCGAACTATCTTTCATGATTCCTGTTTTTCTGCATTGCCATCATCTTTTATAATTTTATAATAATTATATAAGATGCTACATATATACATATATATATATATATATATATATATATATATATATATATATATGTGTGTGTGTGTGTGTGTGTGTGTGTGCGTGCGTGTGCGTGTGTGTGTGTATAAATGAATTTTCAATCGATTTCGATTTATGAAGTTCACAAAACAATTAAGTTGTTCTAAATCACACAGATGATTTGTTTAAAGTTGTGAAGACTTGTATAAAACCACTCACATTTTTTTTTTGAAAACTGCTAATCTCAACCGGTGCAATTGGCAGTAGACGTCAGGATTTTTTTTATCAGAGTTTAATACATGCCTTAATGAAGACTGAGTGTGCATCTCTCCCAGTTGCTTTTAACTCTTCCTCAGATACTGACCTCGAAATTTCTATGTCCCCGTGCAATACATACAGCGCCTACCATTCCCAAATGGTAACCCATTTGGTACTGGCTAGATTCACCGTTGCTTAAAACACACACACACACACACACACACACACACACATATATATATATATATATATATATATTATAATAAACCTTTATTACTGTTTGTTTGTTCACAATGATATCATAGCATATAATATATATGTTATGACCTCATGTATTACGGCATCTGCTGTGACAACATGTACTGAAAACAGATTCCCCCGGGCAACGCTGGGCAGTTTGCTATTATATAGTAAAATCATATTCCTGTCTGTTTGATTGTTTGTATACGTCATATATGATGTCATAACAGATAACGTTATATATATTTTTCTGCCTGGCAACGCCGGGAACAATGATTGATCATCATTCAATCTCCGGGCAACGTGGGATCTTCCTGCTAGTATATATATATATATATATATATATATATATATATATATATATATATATATATATATATATATATATATATATAAAATCATGGCTGCTTGTAAAGAGAAAATCTGCAGCTGAAACACCTTGCAGGTATGCGACAAATATTCACACTATCGCCTGTTTCCACATGTTTGCGCACTATCGTTGCATTACTCGCACCTGTCAGTGAGACCAAAAATAGGTTTCTTGTTGAAAAGGAAAACTAAAAACGTCATCTGTTCGCATTGCAGGTATTAAAGCGAGCACTGACGTGACTTTGTCGCTAAGCAGCCATCCCCAAAAAGGAAAGCTGCGTGGTCGGAGATCAGCTTTAATTAACCGTGTCTCGACTATAAAATCTACACTAAATAACGCACACGTCAACACCGCTTATATTAGATTATAACTATTTATAAATGTGTAACTTGCAAGCATGTGTGTCCCACTTAATGACGTCATCACACATCATATCGACTTCAAGGTATGAATGAATAAGCACCAAACATTTCCACTGATATATATTATTCCTTAATTGGAATTCATTTTTGAGATGAGCCTTATATATATTAATTTATTTTTATTTCGGACTATTATTCTCATCTTTATTAGTTGTTGTTTTCATCTTTATTAGTTGTTGTTTTCACGACGTTTCGGCCAACTATTCCTCTGGCGCAGTTGATAGAGACGTCGAATCTCTACGGTTCCAGATAAGCATTGTCTGAAGATAGCGGTTTCAATCCTACCCAAAACCGGCCAAAGGCTTACTTGGCCAAAAACGTTGTGAGACGACAATAGCTACGGCTGGCAGTGATTGCTGAGAATGCAGTTAGGAGCTTCGAAGTTCCTATCCGTCGCGGTTACCACCTGACGAAGACCAGAGGAATAGTTGGCCGAAACGTCGTGCAAAACAACAACTAATAAAGATGAGAATAATAGTCCGAAATAAAAATAAATTAATATTTCCACTGATGTTTTTAGTGAATAAATTAATTTCTGAACTTTTGAGATGGGGATTAATTATTCGTATTATTTGGATTCTTCGGACTAGCATTCTAATCCCGATTTTTATTTTCACAACGTTTCAATCGATGTAACCTCCGAGCTTCTTGGGTGTAGCTTGTCGAACTCGGAAGTCTTTCTGTCGAACTTGGGAATCTACACGAAATTTTCGAATGGAGCAATATATTTAATATATAGGGATAGCATGCTCTTGTTCCGTCAGCCATGACTGGGTAGAAATTACAAGTAATTCTCTATTGTATTTTGAGTGTAGTCCGCACTGAGGATTGGAGCTTAAACCTCCAGAAAAGTATAACTTCTGAATTATCAAGTACTTTAACCACTACGCCACGGGTCTTTGCGGATCTCATTGTAATGCAGCCTCTTATTGCACTAGCTTATTTCCAAGAACTGCACTCTTGTTGAACTCTCTGTATGTCTTTCTGTCTGTCTGCCTGTCTGTCTCTCAATCTCTCTCTCTCTCTATCTGCTGACTGTTTTCCTCCTACATTGGTCTATTCACGACTAAAGCCAATAAGCATTTCATGCTATTGCGATAATTATATTTTGTCCTTATTAGTTTCTTATATCAATTGGCTTCACGCATTGTTGGGGCAATCTCCAATAAAAAGAAACTATCGGATAAAAATACTGAACAAAAGTTGGCCTATATATAAATATTGAACTAAGGCAGTAATTCCTACACCAATCTGTGTAATTAATTCTTAAAATAATATTCCTTTTTCAACGATAAATAGCTACCACAGTAAATACAAAACAGCCTTCTTTTTCCGTAAAATAAATAACTGTTATTATCAGCCAAATATTCTATAAATGAGTAAAACGAATATGTAATTTTTATTTATTTAAAATTGTAACAATTTAATACATTTTAAAACAGTAAATACTATGTCTTTTTGCTAGAAATAACAATTTTACGATAACTATTATTCAAATTCATAAAACGAATGCCATTAAAAGATATTTATCAAAAATTGTATGGTTTTAGCTCAATCGTTCTCAACCTTTTTTTACTCATGGGTTTCTTTTCTTGTTAATGTATTTTAGTGAACCCCTATAACAGTTTTTTTTTATTTGTCATTAATAAAAAGAAAACTAAATGACATATATCAACAGTTTATTTTGAATTAAAAATTTAACCTATAGTAACGTTATATGTACCATGGGGGTCCACAAAGACCACGGTTGAGAACTATTGAACGGACGACATAATTTGATTTTGGGAACAATTTTCTATATACTGGATAAAGCAGGTGAAACTAGGGTCGTAGTCTTTGACTTGCCCACAACTTTCGACAGCGTCTGGCATGAAAATATTGTCAAGGAAATTAATTCGTACGCTATAACTGGATAAGTCTTTAACATAACCAGAACCTTCTTAACTGAAATGAACATCCAGGTTGTTCTAGACGGCCGGTCATCTAAACGACACCACATCAATGCGAGTGGACGAGTATTATTCCTGATTTTCATAAATGACTTCCTCGTGAAATCATGTCCAGATTGGTATATTTTCTGATAACTGTGTCATCAGAAAATATACCAATCTGGGATCTGCTATATTCTCGATAAATCAATTGTACACATATCTATAACAATGCCCGAATTTTTACGAAATGAACTCCAGCCTGTAGTGAAACAGGACAAAAAAAAATGAATGGTTACATATAATACTACCAAAAGAAATCTCCTTTCCTCTAACAGTTATATGAAACCTTACCAACTTGTCATGGCTGATAGCCCCCTTTCCGAGAATCCAAAGTTTAAATCTCAAACTATCTTTCACAGTTAACATGCATTGGAATATGTCGATGCATCCGTTCAGTCCCAAGAGACAATGGGTACCCCCTGTAAGGGTATCTGCGCGTATAATTGTGAGTTAAAGGTTGCGCAATCTCCAACCACACCTCTCCTGAATCGACACTGCTTGAACCCAGTGGTAAGGAGAAATGTTAGACTACTGGAAACAATGCCAAGATAAGCGGAGAGCACCTAGAGCACCTGAAATTCTCAAATGGTCATCTATTTTAGTGATGACCAGACACAACGTTGTTTAACTTCAATGATCTAACGGGAACCTGTGTGTCAACATGAACTGAAATAAATACATAGAAAATATATTAGCGGTTCAAATCAAGTCAAGGTCATCACTTTAGGGGATTGCATTTTAGCACCCCTAATAAGATAATTAATTGTCGAACACGAAGCATGAAAAAAAAAAAAGAAAAAAAAAAGGATTTATTTGGGCAGTAGAAAATTGAACATTGGACTGTGTCCAGATTAAAAAAAAAGAGGGAGCAGAAAGTTCTTTGGAGGTGTTGGTTGTGGAGTCTCAGGTTGGTCAGGAGTTACTTTCAGTAAAAATACTTGATACTGAAATGTCCAGTGGACATGGCGAGAGAAGAAGTAGAGAGTCTGTTATTGTTGCTTGCCAGGGTCTTTCTGATGGCTAACCGTGTTTCTCAATGTAGCCAAAATAGTTCCTAAGGAGACAAATGGAACTAATGCTTCCTGCCAGCCTATTGGTCAGTGTGTGGCCGAATTACTCAGCGGAGGGGGCATTAATACACAAGAGAAAATAGATCCCTATTTGTTACTTCTACAATACCATAAAATCTACTGCAAAGTAGCCGGGTTCCCTCTACCTGTTGCCAGTATCACATGTTTCTACAAAGCTAGCATTCGTCCACGCATCGACTATTGTTGCTACAGTATCTCCCTATTGGAATATCACAAAAAAATTAATTTAAGATGGCCACACTGCCTACCATTTTACGCCCCTTATCTCATCGCAGTAATGTTGAAACCATGTGCATGTCTTACAAGTACTTCAACAGAATGAGTTCTGATGAACTTACTACACTTGTGCCCCCTTAACGTAAATACCAAACAAGCAACAATATTACACACTTCTTTGTATACCCTTCCCATCGATGCCGGAAGGCCTTTTATTCTAATAGACTATTTCCTCGAACCGTTTGCCTTTAATATTCCTTGTTTGTCCGACTCTAGCAACATGCAGAAATTTAAATCTAATGTGAATAAGTATCTCGCTGCACAACTCCTCACTTAGGATTCTCCCCCTATAAATATTGTTTCTAATTTACAGTGGCCCCTTACTCTGAATGTCAGTGTCTTATTTGGGATAAGCAGTAAAAAAAAACTGATGATTGGACGATCTTTTTTTTTAAATGTATGTAAAGGTGATAACATACACACGAACATGAAATGCCTTCGTGTGTTGTTGTTGTTGTTATTGTTATTATTATTATTGTTGTTGTTGTTGTTATTGTTATTATTATTGTTGTTGTTATTATTATTATTATTATTGTTGTTGTTATTGCTATTATTATTGTTATTATTATTATTATTATTATTTTTATTGTTATTATTATTGTTGTTGTTATTATTATTATTATTATTGTTGTTGTTGTTGTTATTGTTATTATTATTATTATCATTATTATTATTGTTATTTTTATTGTTATTATTATTGTTGTTTTTATTATTATTATTATTATTGTTGTTGTTGTTATTATTGTTATTATTGTTGTTGTTATTATTATTGTTATTATTATTATTATTATTATTATTATTGTTATTAATTTCATTATTATTATTGTTATTATTATTATTGTTATTATTATTATTGTTATTATTATTGTTGTTATTATTATTATAGTTATTATTATTATTGTTATTATTATTGTTGTGTTATTATTATTATTGTTATTATTATTGTTATTGTTGTTGTTATTATTATTATTGTTGTTGTTGTTGTTGATATCTAGTATAAATATTTTGTACAATAATAATTTTTAAGAGTTGAGTTGAGAAAATAATTCAAAAGAGATGTGCATAAACAAACAATGCACGGACTAACAAGCAGATAAACAAGAAATGGTCTCAGAGTTGCTTTTTTTACTTGGGAGTCACCACTTCTCAAGACTCGGGGGCCACTCGAGGATAAGGATTAATGAATGTAAGGTGGTAGTGTAGTAATCGCTAATGGTGTAAATTGGATAGGATCTGATTACTTATGATGACGGTTCAACAAGAACTTGTTTACATTGGACTTGAAGGCTACAATGTTGTATTTAACCGGGAAGCAGGCCAGTAGAATAGTGTTCCAAAGGCGAGCAGTTCTAGGAAACAAGATTTATTCATGGAATCTGCGTTAAGATTTAGGCAGAGAGAGAGAGAGAAAGAGAGAGAGAGAGGGGGGGTTATATATAGTGAGTGTAGCTGGTCGAGTGTTTTTGTGAAAATTTTTCAGAAAGGAGACCATAGCTTGGAGTTCAATCGAGCATTTGTCATGAAAATAGTGATAGAGTAGAAACAGTCTCGCGACTTCTCTTCTGTGAGAAAGAGGTTGCAGGGAAGAGAAAAAGACATCACCTACTAGATTTCGAAGCCGGCTTTGAACTTTATTAAGACAGGATAGGGCCCAGGCCTCGGTGGCCTCGATAGGGCGCACCGAGCAGCTCCTGCCCAGATGTGGCAAGAGTATTTCATTTTAGGACGTACTTGGCTCTTATGCAGTCGATAGAGTCAGGGGGAAATGGTCATATTTTATTATATTAGAAATCAGCTCTTCTCTGTCGTCTTAAAACGTGCATTCCTTGGTTAGTTAAGTAGCACACACCTGTTGCACCCATTGGCATTCATAATTTTATTAACCTCATCTATTAGTAGATACTGTATTGGCTAAGTATTAGCAACGTTTAACACATTAAACCTCCATATTCATTAGGTGTGAATTTACTGTTTTCGTGAACATGATGTTTTTTTATGTTTTTACATTTGAATTATCCCGAGTATATTTCTCATCTTGGATGATATTCTCAGAACGTTTCAACCGATGGAACTTCTGGCATTCTTTAGGTTTGTCTTCTCTAATTCGAGAACTGTCTATTCTAACGCAGGAATCTGTACGGAATATCGAACAGAACTCTGTATTCAATTCATGAGGGTAACTTGCTCTCGTTCCGTCAACCACGACTGGGTAAGAGACCTGAGTAATTCGTAATTGTATTCTTAGTATTGCTCGTACCAAAGATTGAACCATCAACTTAGCACTTATATCCGTTGCGCTAAGGTACCTAAGGTACGTTGCGCCAAGGATATAGAGATCTCCGGGTTGAGCAAGATGAACCTGAGGAAACTCGGAGATTATACCATCCGAAACGCTGCAGGTTCATCTTGCACAACTCGGAGATCTCTATATCCTTGGCGCAACGGATATAAGTGCTAAGGTACCTTAGCGCAACGAATATAAGTGCTAAGTTGATGGTTCAATCTTTGGTACGAGCAATAATACGCATTATCCTTTCTCATCTAAAACAAACCCGAAGCATATATATATATATATATATATATATATATATATATATATATATATATATATATATTGTAATCATGTAGGAAAGACTTTGATTATTCATGATTAAAAGTAGAATGCGTAAAATATGTTCAAAAATAAAATCACTTCTTCTCTATTTATTTAAAAAGAAAATACAACTTTGTTATATATGGGTCATGAAATTGCATTCATCTGCAAATGATCTAGCTAATTTTAATATTTCTTTAAACATTCCATTTTAATTAATTCTCTAATAGTTTGTTTTTTTCGGTTTTCTCATGGGATGACCATCTTTAGTTAACTATTACGTCTACATGATTTATACTTGCGTAATATTTGCGCAAAAAGGTTATAGTAAACACAAACCTCTTTCTATGTATTTATGTATGCGTATATATATATATTTGTTTAAAACATTTTGCCTTCCAAACTCCTCTGTCAGTTTTTGGTCTACAGACATGAAACTTAATATATAACATATTTGAACTTATGGTTTTAGCCAAAGTGTGAAAATTTAAAAAAATGGGATTTGCCAGGTGAAGGTCGAACGACAGCATTACGAATATGCATGTGTAACGTAATAGCTATTGGTTTATGTTTTAACTTTTAGCCTTGCGGTAAACATGTCTTCGGAAAGACAGGTGATATGTAAGGCGCCGAGTAATACTACTTCTAGTCATGCCAATATATGTAATGCTCCTATTTACAATGCCTCCCCACGGGACAGAGTTAGACACCAGGGTCGTTTTTTAACGTGGAGAAAAGGAACAAAAATAAAAATTGTCTCAGTCGTGAAGGATTTCTCCTCCACTGAGAAAGAACAAGAAATTGAAGTGTAGCATCTGAAGAACAGATACTACACTTTGAGGTATTTATTTGCTCCCCCACTGAGCAAATTAGGCACAAGGCCGATTTTTAATGTGAGGAGTGAAGGGAGGGGGAAGGGAAAAGGGGATCAGCTCTCAAGAGGTGGGAAATGGGAGCTGGTTAAAGGTCAGGCATGTGGGGGTTGTCCCCACATCTGGTCTTTGCTAGTCATAGCTGGTCTTTGCTAGTCATAGCTTGCAGCATCTGCCGGAACAGATGGTATTTATTTGCTCCCCCACCGAGCAAATTAGGCACAAGGCCGATTTTTAATGTGAGGAGTGAAGGGGAAATGGGGACCAACTCCCCGGGGAGTAGGGGAGTTGGATAGTGACAATTGGTATGAAGGGTTGCCCCTACATTGACCAAGGTCTTATATGTGAGGTTGCCCACACATATGGTCTTTGCTTGCAGTATCTGCCGGAACAGATGGTATTTATTTGCTCCCCCACCGAGCAAATTAGGCACAAGGCCAATTTTTAATGTGAGGAGTGAAGGGAGGGGGAAGGGAAAAAGGGGACCAGCTCCCGAGAGGTGGGAAATGGGAGCTGGTTAAAGGTCAGGCATGTGGGGTTGCCCCCACATCTGGTCTTTGCTAGTCATAGCTTGCAGCATCTGCCGGAACAGATACTACACTTTGATCTAGGCCAAAAGGCCAATTGTATTTATTTGCTTCCCCACTGAGCAAATTAGGCACAAGGCCGTTTTTTAATGTGGGGAGAGAGAGAGGGGGGAGGGAAAAGAGAACCAGCTCCCGAGAGTTGGGAAATGGGAGCTGGATAGTAACTGTTGGTCTGTAGGGTGATCCCTACATTGACCAAGGTCTGATATGTGGGGTTACCACCACATATGGTCTTTGCTTGCAGTATCTGCCGGAACAGATACTACACTTTGGGGTATTTATTAGCTCCCCCACTGAGAAAATTAGGCACAAGGCTGATTTTTAATGTGAGGAGTGAAGGGGAAATGGGGACCAACTCCTCGTGGAGTAGGGGACTGGATAGTGACAATTGGTATGAAGGGTTGCCCCTACATTGACTAAGGTCTTATATGTGGAGTTCCCCCACATATTGGTCTTTGCTTGCAGTATCTGTCGGAACAGATGGTATTTATTTGCTCCCCCACCGAGCAAATTAGGCACAAGGCCGATTTTTAATGTGAGGAGTGAAGGGAGGGGGAAGGGAAAAAGGGGACCAGCTCCCGAGAGGTGGGAAATGGGAGCTGGTTAATGGTCAGGCATGTGGGGTTGCCCCCACATCTGGTCTTTGCTAGTCATAGCTAGTCATAGCTTGCAGCATCTGTCGGAACAGATGGTATTTATTTGCTCCCCCACTGAGCAAATTAGGCACAAGGCCGTTTTTAATGTGAGGTAAAAACCAGCTCCCCTAAAAGTAGGCAAAAAGGGGGCACTCTGGTTACCAAAAATAATAATTGTCCCAGTATAGAGGGTTTTTATTTAAATGCTGCCCACATCAGCATTATGTGGCACAAGGCCGGAAAGTGGGAACCCCGCAGGCTCCCCTAAAGGAGGGGCACTCCTGCAATTTTAAAAATTGCCTGAGTAACCCCGTCGGCATTCCCCGGTCGGGGCGCCTCAGGCAGCAAGCAATAAACTTGCCCCACCGGAAAGCCCGGTGGCAAGGCCTGGGAGGGTGGACCTCCTAGGTATTACCCAGGCGGTTCCCAGTATAGAGGGTTTCCCCTCCATTGACTGGTACAAATTATCTTAAGTGCAGTATCTGCCGGAACAGATACTACACTTTGATCTTGGCCCGAAGGCCAATATAATGTTTGTGGAGACACATTCTGGTATATTAGGCATTTGTAAACAACTTGTTGATTAATAGAATTTTAATTAAAATTTCATCATTTCATTTCATTTTTTTTCTCAAAATAGGCATTACCCCTCCCTCTGGATTTACTACTGTGGTACAGTGGAGGACGACAACAGAGAATTTAAATAATGGATCTTAGTTGGTCCCAGCCTAATGTTGAGAAGCTGATATCTCTATATCAAGAACACCAAAAAGTAATTTTTAAACCTCATTATAATGGTTAATGAAATTAATTAGTATTTCCAATACAAATTTTCTGTTTAATATTTTTGTTTTCTGTTGCAATATTTTAATATAATAATAGGGTATGATCACCGAAAGTTGGAAGATTCTACTGGCGATAGGAATTGACTAATCAAATGGAGCATCGTTCTGCTAGCAACCAATCAGAAACCAGAATTGATCCATATAAAGCATTCCGGCACATGATTTTTTCGTGTCAACACGAGAAAGATCTTTTGTCAGCAAAATTATAAAGTCTAAAACTTATACAGAACAACTACCCACTGAAAAACTCTTCGTTTCCATGACTTGTACAGAATAGCTACACATCGGAAGCTCTTCTGAAATTAAACATGGCTTTCAATTCAAGATTTCACTTTGAATAAAAATAAAAACAAAAAAAAATTGGATGACAAAAGAACGTGAATAATATTGCATTTGGTCCCGTCTCTGTTTTTTTTTCACTAATAAATCACCACTTATCAAGGCCAAAATGCACTCGAGAATAATGGTCAATGTGATGGAATGATTCTCATTGAGAAATAGAGAATGTAACTGAATATGATGAATGAAACGCACAAAATTGGATTGCTTACAATGACGGTTTACAAATATTTGTTGACAAATTAGAAGACGACCATGCTGTGGCTCTCAGGGAAGTAGTATTTACTTAGTTTATATCGTGGAACTTTTGAGTGTATTAACATATAAAATTGGTCTGAATTTAAATATCTTTTGTTGGTCCTGGTAGATTTTGTAACTTAAAAGGGAGTTTCTCTTATAGTGTAACAAAGTAGGGCGGCTGTATGTAAATGCTGAGCCGTGTGCGAAGTGACGTAACTATACGGAAAAAGAAAAAAAGACTATAAAAAGAATATGTGCACAAACCGATGATGACGTTAGAGAAGACGATCACGTTAGAGGCATGAATGACGTCAAAGTTGTAAGGAGAAGTCACGCGTAGCGGGAGAATGAGGAATAAAAGCATTTTCTTAAAACCGAAAACACAAGTTGAAGTTCTTTGCTGACTTTAGTTTCCTTTGCGACTGAGTCTACAATGTGTTGGTTCCCTTTCAACGTTACAATAGTTGATTGTTTATAAAGTCAAAGACTAGCGTTTAGAATGCAAATATACGATTTTTTGGTGCGCCAACCCATAGTTTATTTATTAAGTTATGGACTAGAATGTAGACTGGAAATTTCCTAGGGATCTTTTATTGTAAAAATGTGAAGCCAAAATAAAATATTATTTTTGTTATTAAAATATGAATTCAGGCTTTTAACTTAAGAATAATAGCGATTGTCGAAGTAGCTAGAGTTTAATGAAAGTTGAATTTGGCTATATCAACACGTGTACGCGATAATTGTGCGTATGGATAAACCAATCACCTCCCGAGGTAAAACTGATATTCGCAAATCGTATCATGCAATTGCAATGTGTGGAAGAGGGAAGAATTCCCTGGAGTGTATGTTTACTGCGATCCGAGTCGGAGAAATCGTTCGAAGAGTTCCGAGCAAAATGATTTGCAGGAAAATTCTGCATTGTGAGAACGGCTAGCGTTATCGATAATGTTATGTGCGCCCGGCTATCTCCAGAAGAGACTTGGTCTGTCGGTCGAGTGGTGCAATGATCTGGCACACATGAGTTTCGAATAACTTTTTATTAAGCGCTAATTGTACAGGTTAAATGGACGTCCGAATATTTCTATAAGAACATTTTTGTATCCATCATTCGATTTGCCAGATATATATAAGGCCCACAGAAACATACGGTATTAAGCGTTTAAAAAATGTCAAAATGGGAGTACTGTGTGATTCTGGGAGTCTCATATATGCAGTGCCACTCATCCTAGATGAGTCGAAAGGACTTACTCCAAAGGAGAAAATGTTAACGAAATACGAAACTCACAAGCGGTTCCCAGTCGCATGTATGTCCCCGTTAGAGTAGATGACGATGTTGGATTTTTGCAATACTTGCAAGGAGGTGTCGACGTCCCCCTATGGTATTCCCAGATTGGCCACTTAGCTGGTATTCTCGAATTGGCTACCCATCTAATACTGACCGGACACAATGTTGCTTAATTTCGGTGATCCAGCAAGAACCGGTGTGTCAACGTGATTATGCCGTATATACGGAACCTCTTTAGGTCTCTAAACAGGTTCCGTATATAAGAGAGATTTTCTCTGGTCCCAAATTAGAGTTAATGTACAGTGTGACACGGATGTAAGATTGACGGACGTTTTATTTGGATTAATTTGTTAATGTTTAAGGACTAGAGTTTATTTCAGTATAACTCAGCGTCATCTAGAAAGAATAAATTATTCAGATAGCTAGTTGTTTATCTGATTGATTGTTTCATTATTTAGTTTTTCGGGTTATTTAATGTTGAATCCAGTAATTTTGGGGAAAAAACGGTTATATGCTTCCAGTTCGTTATATTTTCAAATATGTATTCATAGAGTTTGGTTTAGTTGTTTTTTTATTTTTTATTTATTACTTTTTTACGGCA